>NC_066583.1:339571025-339874775 GCF_024323335.1 Lathyrus oleraceus
GAAGTTCAAGACCCCAGATTTCGATAGGTATGAGGGTCACTCGTGTCCTAAGAGTCACCTTATTATGTACTATCAAAAAAATGGCTGCGCACGTGGAGGATGATAAACTTATGATACATTCCTTCCAAGACAGCTTGAGGGGTGCTCCCTCTAAGTGGTACTTAAGCCTTGACCAAAGTAGGATTCGTTGTTTCCAGGACTTATCTGATGCTTTCATCCAACATTATAAGTATAACATGGATATGGCCCCAGATAGGAGGCAATTGCTCGGCATGTCCCAGAAAGATAATGAGTCTTTTAAGGAATATGCACAACGATGGAAGGAAGTGGCCTCGCAAGTCGAACCACCCCTTGCTGAGAAGGACTAGCAGATTGGTTCATGGATACAGTAAAACCTATGTTCTATGAAAGGATGGTGAGTAGTGTATCTGCAAGCTTCTCTGACTTGGTTGTCGTGGGCATAAAGGTCGAGCTTGGATTGAAGAATGGAAAAATGATGACCACCCCTGAAACATCTGGTAATAATGCCAAAAAGTTTCCTGGAGGATTTCAAAGAAAGAAAGAGGGTGATATAAATGCAATGTCAACCAGTCAAAGGAGGAGTCTTTCATGGAAGAAGCAACACCAATTTGCTCAACAACAACCAACTTATCCAGTACAATATGTTCAACAACCATATGTGGCAGCTGTCACACCAAATTTCAACCAATCACAATCTTCTGTCTATCAACCTATTCAACAAGCACCAGTATACCAGCAAGCGCCCGCGCCACCTGCTTATCAACAGCCAAGGGCACAGGCTCCTCGTATACAAAATCCTCCAAATCAAAATAGGGTACAAAGAGGTAGACTTTTGTTTGCTTCAATCCCTATGACATACACTGAATTGTACCCATCGTTACTACAGAGAGGGTTGGTGACTCCCAGACCTGTGGGTCCTCCATCAAATCCTTTACCTCCATGGTATAATCCAGATGCCCATTGTCCTTTCCATGGGGGTGCCCCTGGACATGATTTAGAAGGATGTTATGCTTTAAAGCATATTGTGCGAGACCTGGTTGAGAAGAAGATTCTTTCATTTCGAGACGTCGGACCCAATGTAAAATGTAACCCTTTGCCAGCGCATGGTGATGTTAATGCCGTCGAGGATGCTTCTGATGTGTGTATAATCAAAAACGTGGAAGATGTTAAAACTCCGTTGCTAGCGCTTCATGCAAGATTGGTGGGGGCTAGATTGATTGATACATGTCACAACAACTGTGAGGAATGTGCTGTTCATCCAAGAGGATGTAAAGTGGTATGAAATGACATTCAGAACTTGATGGATCAAGGTGTTTTACAAATTTGTGGTCCAACAACAAACGAGGAAGTTTCAGTCATTGAACTAGTTTTTAATATACCAGAACCGTTTGAGGTAACTTATCACAGAAGAGATGTTGTTCATCCATCACCCGTGGTAGTTTGCATGCCTACCCCATTTCCTTTTGAAAGCACCAAGGCGGTACCCTGGAAGTACGACATAACAGTGGTAGATGGAGTGGTAGATGGAAAACCCAAAGCTGTTGAAAGTAAGGAAGGTTTGGAGAATGTTGACACCGACATCACTAACATCGCAGGGGCAAGCAGGATGACCCGCAGTGGTCGGATTTATACTCCCAATATTAATGTGAACCCTCAAGAGCCAACAAGGGAAGCTGCAAATGTAAATCCTACCCCAGAACATGGAGGGGCACAGCCGGCTGTACAAGCAGATGAAGCTATTGAGTTCCTAAGGATAATAAAGAAATCTGACTACAAGATAGTTGATCAGTTACATCAAACACCATCAAAAATATTTATCTTGCTCATGCTCATGTTACCCAAGATATAACGGTCGGCCAATTCGATGGAGTGGTCGCCAATATCACAGCCTGTAACACTCTAAGTTTCAGCAATGAAGAGCAACCCAAGGAGGGGAGGAATCACAACCGCACCTTGCATGTATCCATAAAATGCCAAGAAGATGCTCTGGCCAGAGTTTTAGTTGACACTGGATCATCCCTCAATGTTCTACCAAAGAGGGCACTTGCTAAATTGTCTTACCAAGGTTCGGAATTGAAACCTAGTGCACTTGTGGTAAAAGCATTTGATGGTTCTCGAAGGACAGTAGTTGGGGAGGTAGAGCTACCAATACAGATCGGACCGCATGTATTCCCCATCAATTTCCAAGTCATGGACATAAGTCCCGCTTACAGCTGCCTTTTGGGACGCCCATGGATACATGCTGCTGGGGAAGTAACTTCTACTCTGCATCAAAAGATGAAGTTTGTTGTCGATGACAAGCTTGTCATTGTTTCGGGTGAAGAAGATTTTATCATCAGTCAACTCTCCTCTTTCCGTTATATCGAGGCTGATGAGGATGCCTTAGAAACCTCTTTTCAAGCACTTGAAATATCCAATGCCACACTTGAAGAGGTTAAGGATCCTATTGAGAAAACCAGTTTGTCGTTCGCCTCTTTGAAGAGTGCAAGATCAGCCATTGAAAGTGGAGGCCCTGCAGGTTGGGGGAAAGTCATTAACGTCGGAGGAGCCCTGGTCCCTGAAAAGGACCGTGTGCGGAGCATACAAGAAGTCTTCCTGAGCACAGGATTTATCCATGGAGATCAAGTTGGTGCAATGGAAGATGACACTAAAGATGGAGAAATATCAAACCTGATATACCGGTGTGAGGCAGCCCTAACAAATTGGGAAGCGGTTGAGATTCCAAAAGTTTTTCCCGTGTCAAAGTAATTGTGTTTTCCTTTGTGTTTTGAAAATCCTTAGCTCTGCCCAAGGCTAATGGATCATTTGTAGGGCCCCATTTAAATTTCAAAAAAAATCATTATGACAAATAAAGAGCATTTTGTTCAAATTCTTGTTGTTCATTTATTTGTTTTTCTTTCCTTAAAATGGCAATCCTTTCAACAAATACAAAAATATTTTTATTTCTTTTGCTTTTTATTTCTGTTTTTCTAAAAAACCATCATTAAAAAAACATGCAGAATAATCAATAAACCAGTTGAATTCGGTGACCCCACTACTTCCTATAACTTTGAACTCCCCATCTACCAAGCGGAAGAGGAGAGTGAGGAAGATTGTGATTTCCCTGAAGAATTAGAAAGGATGCTCGAGCACGAGTCAAAGGCCCTTCAGCCACATCAAGAACCAGTGGAAACAATCAACCTTGGCACCGAGGAAGACAAGAAAGAGGTCAAAGTTGGGACTACACTTGGGGCAAGCATCAAAGAAAGATTGATCAAGTTGCTACAAGAATATGTAGATGTATTTGCTTGGTCATATCAGGATATGCCATGTTTAGATACTGATATTGTTGTCCACAAGCTACCACTACAGCCAGATTATCCGCCAGTGAAGCAGAAGCTCCGAAGAGCAAGACCCGACATGGCTCTAAAGATTTGTGATGAGGTGAAACGTCAATTTGATGTCGGCTTCCTAGAAGTTGCGAAGTACCCTCAATGGGTAGCTAATATTGTACCTGTACCCAAAAAGGATGGCAAAGTCAGGATGTGTGTTGATTATAGGGATTTAAACAAAGCTAGTCTAAAGGACGATTTCCCCCTGCCACATATTGACACTCTGGTAGACAACACTGCTAAGTTCGCGGTCTTCTCCTTTATGGACGGATTCTCGGGTTATAATCAAATTAAGATGGATCCAGAAGACATGGAAAAGACCATATTCATCACCCCTTGGGGAACATTTTGCTACAAGGTAATGTCATTCGGTCTCAAAAATGCTGGGGCAACTTACCAAAGAGCAATGGTCAGTCTTTTCCACGACATGATGCATAAGGAAATTGAGGTTTATGTGGATGATATGATTGCAAAATCCCAAAGTGAAGAGGATCATATAGACCACTTGCAAAAGCTATTCGAGCGTCTTCGGAAGTTTCGACTACGGCTGAATCCTGCTAAATGCACCTTCGGTGTCCGATCTGGAAAGTTGCTTGGTTTCATTGTTAGTCAACAAGGAATTGAGGTAGATTCGGACAAGGTTAGGGCAATACAAGAAATGCCTGCTCCACGTACAGAGAAAGAAGTTAGAGGATTCCTGAGACGTTTGAACTATATCTCTAGGTTTATATCCCACATGACTGCTACGTGCGAACCCATATTCAAATTGCTAAGAAAAGATCAAGTAGTTGAATGGAACTCTGACTACCAAATGGCTTTTGAGAAAATCGGACAATACCTGCAAGAGCCCCCTATTCTAATTCCACCTGTTCAGGGGAAACCACTCTTTATGTACTTAACGGTGCTTGAAAAGTCAATGGGATGTGTGCTGGGACAACATGACGAAACCGGTCGGAAGGAGCATGCCACTTATTATCTAAGTAAGAGATTTAACGACTATGAAACCCGATATTCGCTCTTGGAGAAAACTTGTTGTGCTTTAGCATGGGCCGCTCGTCGTCTAAGACAATACATGATTTGCCACACTACTTTGTTGATCTCAAAAATGGATCCAATAAAGTATATCTTTGAAAAGCCTGCTTTGACTGGAAGACTCGCCCATTGGCAGATGTTATTATCTGAGTATGACATCCAATATGTATCTCAGAAAGCCATTAAAGGAAGTGTGTTGTCTGATTACTTGGCAAACCAGCCCGTTGAAGATTACCAGTCGTTGAAGTTTGACTTCCCTGATGAAGACATTATGGTAGTAAAAGATTGTGAAATCCCAGGACTTGATGAAGGACCTGAATCCGGATCTCGGTGGAAGCTCATGTTCGATGGTTCCTCCAATTACATGGGGCATGGCGTGGGAGCTGTTTTATTAAATCTGAATGGTGGATACACTCCTTTTACAGCAAGGTTGTGTTTTGATTGCACGAACAATATAGCAGAATATGAGGCGTGCATCCTAGGCATTGAAGCAACAATTGATCTCCGAATCAAAATCCTCGAGGTATGTGGGGACTCAGCCTTGGTGATATACCAAGTCAAGGGCGAATGGGAAACTCGTGATACCAAGTTGATCCCATATCGTGCCTATGTCATGGAACTAATAAAATACTTTGATGAAATCACTTTCCGTCATATCCCGAGAACTGAGAATCAAATTGCTGATGCTTTGGCTATGTTGGCTTCAATGTACCAAGTCAGATTCCATAATGAAGCACCTCTCATTCAGATCGAGCGGAAAGTTGAGCCTGCCTACTACCAGTCGGTTGAAGAGGAAGCCGACGGTAAACCCTGGTTTCACGACATCAAATGCTTTTTGCAAAATTAAGAATATCCAACAGATGCAACAACCCTTGACAAGAAAACATTGAGGAAATTAGCATCCAAGTTCTTCTTAAGCAATGGCGTGTTATACAAGAGGAACCACGACATGATTCTGCTCAGATGCGTGGATGGACGTGAAGCGGACCTGTGGACCGAGGAGATTCATGAAGGATCCTTTGGAACTCATGCCAATGGGCATGCCATGGCCAAGAAGATTTTGAGAGCTGGTTATTACTGGTTGACCATGGAATCCGATTGCTTCAATTATGCTAGAAAATGTCATAAATGCCAAATCTATGCCGACAAGGTACACGTGCCTCCGACCCTACTAAATGTTTTGACGTCACCTTGGCCTTTCTCAATGTGGGGCATCGACATGATTGGCGACATCGAGCCTAAAGCTTCCAATGGTCATCGCTTCATCCTTGTTGCCATTGATTACTTTACCAAATGGGTAGAAGCTGCCTCTTACGCTAATGTGACAAAACAAGTGGTTGCACGGTTTCTCAAGAAAGAGATCATTTGCCGTTATGGAATTCCAAGTCGGATCATCACAGATAATGGGACGAATCTGAACAATAAGACCATGAAAGAACTATGCGAGAGCTTCTAGATTGAACACCATAACTCTTCACCATATCGTCCAAAGATGAATGGCGCTGTTGAAGCCGCTAATAAAAACATCAAGAAGATCCTGCAGAAAATGGTAAAAACCTATAAAGATTGGCACGAAATGCTACCCTTTGCACTGCATGAATACCGGACTTCCGTCCGCACTTCAACAGGGGCAACCCCGTTCTCTTTGGTATATGGGATGGAAGCAGTTCTCCCAATTGAAGTGGAGATACCTTCAATGAGAATCTTGATGGAGACCAAGCTAGAAGAGGCTGAGTGGATCCAAAATAGATTTGATCAGTTAAACCTCATAGATGAGAAGCGAATGACTTCTTTGTGCCATGGACAGTTATACCAGAAACGACTCAAAAGGGCTTTTGACAAGAAAGTACGTGCTCGGGAATTCAGAGAAGGAGACCTCGTGCTTAAGAAGATCTTGCCAATACACAAGGACTCACGTGGGAAGTGGACTCCCAATTATGAAGGCCCATATGTTGTGAAGAAAGCTTTCTCCGGAGGTGCCTTGATTCTCACAACTATGGATGATGAAGAGCTCTCACACCCCGTGAACTCTGATGCAGTTAAAAAATACTACACCTAATAAAAACCCGCTAAATCGAAAACCTGAAAGGGCGATTTAGACAAAAAAGGATATCCCGGTGGACTAAAAACCCGAAAGGGTGGTCCAGGCAAAAGTTAGGGATGAATAAAAAATGGTAGCTCGCTAAGTTGAAAACCTGAAAAGGCGACTTAGGCAAAAAGGAGCGTCCCGGTGGATTGAAAACCCGAAAGGGCGATCCAGGCAAAAGTTAGGGGCACAAGGCATAAACTGCATCAGTTGTTACTGAGTAACACCGAAGAATCTGAGGCGGAAGATTAATCCAGTCACTCCCCTTAGAAGCAAGGTTTTGGGGGAATCATATCTATTAAGGATGTTAGTGGTCACTGAATTCAACGTAAACCTTTCCTTATTTCCATTTTCCAAATTGTAATATTTCATGGAGCTATGCCACTTGTGTGCTACCATTCTTGAATAAAATACAAGTTTTCCCAATCAATGTTAGTTGTGTTCGTCTACGCTTTTCTTTGTTATGCAAAGTGTCATTTATTTGTTAATAATGAAATTTTGAATCTTGAAAAAGAATTTGAAATTTAGTGAAAAGAACAAAATTACTTTGATATATGTAAAAATCAAAGGAAAATCATTTGTTTCCCCGAGAGCCTTAAGGTTGCATAAATATTCCTGGATCACCAACAAAAGTCCCCATGGAATATAACTTATTAATCCTCTAGAAGGATGGACCTTTGGTTATTTATAACTGTCAATCATGATAGATTCTCCTCTGGACGCGCCTGTTAATTGTACGGGTTTGAGTTATCGGTGTTGAGGAATCAGAATCTCTGTAAACGGTCCCTACAAACTCCCAGTCTGCCAAGTGTCAGCATTCTCATAATCATGATCATTCATATATCATTCAAATCATGCATAGCCGAAATGTACTTCGTGCTCATTCTACATTGACTCTGGTCTTGTCGTTGATCCTATGCCCTTTGACCTCTAATTCTAGTTTGTATTTGTTGCCGTTAAACCAACACCCGGTTTTCGCAGTCATTTTCAAGTCCAATTGTTGTTGGCAAAATCCGTTAAAAGTTGGTTATAATCCATTACTTACGGTTAAGAGTCCCATTGTTGTTGAGCTTTATTCAGGTCATATATGAACCTGTTGTTGAGCTTTATTCCATTATCAGGTCATATATGAACCTATTGTTCAGTGCTATTCAGGTCATATATGAACCTGTTATTGAACTTTATTCCATTGTCAGGTCATATATGAACCTGTTGTTGAGCTTTATTCAGGTCATATATGAACCTGTTGTTGTGCTTTATTCCAGTGTCAGGTCATATATGAACCTGTTCTGAAGAGTCTTTCTCTATGATTGTTTCAGTGTTGTCAGGTCATATATGAACCTGCTGTTGAGCTTTCATTCCAGTATTACCAGGGCATATATGAACCTGTTGATACACTCTTCTTGAATTTTTCTGAGTTTTGTTAGGTCATATTTGAACCTGCTGTCAGAACTTCTTGATATTCCCCCAGCATTGTCAGGTCATATATGAACCTGTTGTTGTGCTTTATTCCAGTATTGCCAGGTCATATATGAACCTATTTTGAAGAGTCTTTCTATATGTTTGTTTTAGTGCAATTCAGGTCATATATGAACCTGTTGTTGAACTTTATTCCCTTGTCAGGTCATATATGAACCTGTTGTAGCATTTTTTTTCCTTATTCGGGTTTAGTAAGTCATATGTGAACTTACTACCGAAATATCTTGTACTCTAAATGTTGTTTATCAAATTTCACTTTGAGTACTCCCCAATGTGTGTCTGATCCTCCAGCAGGATTTGTCTTCCCCAACAAGTTTGTTTTTTACCATTTGTCTGTCTCCCTGTGGACCATCAGCATTCCCCACAGGTTGGTCTGCATAGTAGCATCTCCTGTTAAGGGTTCACCATATCCCTAACAGATAAAAATTTCAAAAATCTTGCATCAACACATATCATATCATATCATGTTATAGGGATTCAAGATCAAAATCCGGGTCTTCTTAGTATTTAACTATCTCCCACCATGATCATATGAAGAGTGTCCTGCTTCATATTCTCTAGTTGAAGATACTTAAATAGGGGAAACTGTCATACCCCGATTTTGGTCTTGAATTGTTTTTCATTTTTCATTTTTCATTTGGCACTTGGCCTAAAGTTCATTTGCATACATTCATGACCAAAGTCAACCGTCCATTCCTAAATCCATATTGTCTTGATTTTGATAAACATTGGTCATTATCTAGGCTTTTTCGATCATGGTGTTTTGATTACAAAGTGGATTCTAATTGTTTGACTTTTTGATTTTCAATTTGATTTTAATTTCAAATTAAGTCTAATTCCAAATTTCAATTTAATCTTTATTGTTTTTTTACTAATGATTCAAACTCTAATTGATTTTAATTTTCAAGTAAATGTTAGAATTGATATCAAAGTAATTTTAACAAATTATAGATTAATTTGATTTTAATTGGTTTTATTGGTTTTTTGATTTTAAATTGACATTTAGACGAGTCTTGGATTATTTCTAAAATCCATATCCATTTCTATAACCACAAATTCATTTCATTCAAACCAAGTTTGTTACAACCATTTTTTTATGTAAATGTCATAAGTTTCCAAAACTAGATAACCATTGCATTTGCCAATTTCATTCCAATTCCAAAATACATTTGCGCTTAAAGCACATAAACCACAAAACCATGACATTACACAACCATTACAACATTTCCATAAATTAAAAAGTCATGTTCCAAATTACATTTCACAATATTTTCTTACAAGTTCATCATATTACATAAACCCTACAAGTACAATCCTAATGAACAATCAAAGTTCCATTAACAAGCCAAGTCATGTGCTCAAAGCTCCATCAAGAATCCAAATTCAAGCATTCCAATAATTCATTCCACAAAAAAGAGAGTTCAACAACACATGATAACAAATCAATATCATAACAGAAGGTTTCAACATCATTTTCCAATTCCTAATAGAACCTTCAACCTACAACTAACTTCAACACATTTCCAACTAATTCCTGAATTTCATCCAAAATCACAACCAATATATGACCATGTTTCGCATAAATCCCATCCAGCTTTCCTTGGTTCACCATCCAAATGCCATGACCCTGCTGAAAAAACAACCATGACAGTAACCTCACACCACTCCTAACAAGAGCAGAAATAGAGATGTTAAGGAGAAGCAAGAACAATGAAGAACAATCACACGCAAGGAATTGAAGAAGAAGAAATCTTTAACAAAACATCAAAACAAAACAGAAATGGGAAGAGAGAAACTCACGATTTGGAATAGGCTTCGTCTTCATTAAGATTCATCGGACACCTTTCGTAAACCAGCAACCAATTTCCACAAACCTACAAACACACCCACCGAAACCATTTCAAAACGGTTAAATTTCTGAAATGACCCTGGTGCTTAGAGACCCCGGTTAATGTAACACCCTTCTAAAATACCCCAATATTTAATTAAAACAACAAAACATAAATCAAAGTAGATATGCAATTTAAGGGTGTCACACTTGACACTTCACACCAATCATCAAAATATCCTGTCATGCTCATTTATTTAATCAAAACAAACCATTGCATAACTCGCAGCGGATAAAATCTAACAACATTCAAACATGTAACACATCACATGTAAAGTTGTTCAACAACCAAAAATGAAAACAAGGTAAAACATCCCGTCCCGATGTTACATCTACCAGAGCATGACCCACTAAGGAACTACACTAGACTCCAAGGACTAGCTTCTACTCAATCACTGCTCGTTACCTGAAACATAGTTGTAAGGGTGAGTTCCTCAATCGATATAATAAGCATTATAAAATATCATGTAATGCTAAGTAAATTAACACATTTCATCACCCTAATCATATCACACATTCAACAACGGTAACATCAACTCATAATCATCATCATACTCAACTCAACACAAAACACACGTATAATATTGGAATACATCCATTCATATTATACGCCATACATACATTATGCAATGAGACTCCATGCATGCGGTACCGACTATTCGTGAACATATAGTTCAACCTCACCGATCAAATCCAGATACGGCTACCAAGCTCACTAGTCCCACTCATTTGAGACCTAGTGACTCACTCACTAATTCCTCACCATGGGAATTAGCTACCACCCCAAGGGCTATGATATGCACGCTAATCACCTAGCATGCAAACATCAACAACAATCCACAATGGACATATGCTCACACTCTAAGCCATAAAACAGTCCATTCCACAATAGCATACATAATACATACATTCACAGCATTATGCATATCATCATACATCATCAGCATATTATCACAAAATCATATCATGTCATGCCAATTAATAATCACAGTATTAGCACACTCTACTAATACCTACACTGCTCAAAAACAACGGGAAATGATCCCTACTATATCATACATCAGCTAAATTACATCACTCAGCTGAAACGACCAAAACTGCACAACAACAGCTCAGAAAAATCACAATTCTGCCCATACGCGTATGCCCCATGCCCATACGCGTATGGCCCATCTCCTGACCAAATCCCATACGCGTAACACCATCTCATACGCGTATGCTACGCGTAACACCTCTCCCATACGCGTACCAACAGAGACAAAACTACGTTAGAAATATCATCTTCTTCATCCATACGCGTATTGCCTAGTGCCATATGCGTACCAGACCATCTCATACGCGTATTGCCTAGTGCCATACGCGTATGACCAGAAACCAGATTTCCAGATCTGCTATGGTTTTCTCTACCACGAGATTCCTCAGATCCAACCTCTCACAGTCCAATTTTACACACTATTCGTTCATATCATCTAACACGAATCATACCCTATTCGATTTCATAAATTCTAACATTATTACATCTAATTCCTACGAATTTCCTTCAATTATAATCCAAATTTCGTTCATCCAAAAGTTCACAATTTCATCATGCATCATTTCAATTAGAGTCAAATCAATGGTTTATCACTATCCATTACATGTTATCCCATAATACCCATTAAACGATGATAAACCCCCCTTACCTGAGTTAATCCGGCAATTGATTCTTTGACCCTCAAGCTTTTCCTTTCTTCAACCCTTGTTCTCTTGCTCTTTGCCCTTTTCCACTTTTGAGTCGTTTCTCTGTTTTCACGTGAAAACCTCTTTTTACCAAATGGGACTCTTTTTACTGATTCCAACATTATATTCCAATAATAATAATCCCCTAATATTCTAATTATTTAATTAAATTAATAAATATACTATTAACTTAAATTAAATAATTATCATATTTTATCGGGGTGTTACAGTTAAAACTCAATGCGGTTTACCTTCTTAACAAGATGTTGTTGCAACAGGAAAACCAGCAGAACCTGCACACCGGCATACCTCCAATGCATCACACCTGCAAGTGCAAACCAAAGGATCCTGCACAAACATCAACGGTCAATAACTTGTATCAGTCCCAGGCATATTCACATTAATCCAAGCTAGCAGTCAGGGACAAGTTTTAGCATACATCCAACAAGATTACCTCACCCTCTTGCAAAAATAGCCTGGTTTAGGGTTTGTCCTGGAAGAGGCCCAAGGTATAAAGAATCACAGAATTCAACTTGCAAGGGCCTGCTGGGGTCTTCGAGCTAAGCGCAGATGGTGCGTGTCCGGAACTCCAATCCAGAATTCAATTGATGATTTCTACAGTTACTTCAGATTTCTAAAATATGATCCTTATGCTGTGAACACATCATTCTGTTCAACAATCAAGATTACTATCAGCAGAAGTCCGTCAAAAGGGTATAGAAAGATGCAAACTACCTTAGAGGCGATCATGTTACGTCGGACAAAAGGCTCACTTCTTGATGGCGAGCCTATTATATCTTTTCCACCTAAATCTGTGTAGTTGAAAAGAGTGAAATTTTCACAGGAGGAACGAGATTTTTATTCAAAGCTAGAGGTCGATTCACGTGCACAGTTTCAGGAATACGCTGATGCTGGTACTATGAAGACGAAACTTCTCCTAATGTGACACCAAAAGCAAATGAAAATCAGATACGTGCTTCCCCCGAATTATCAGGCTCCGGTTTAGATCACAGTGATGATTTGGATGATGACTTTGGGGACTTTAAGGATGCTTCACCTGAGACCACACTGACTCAAGAATCTGCACAAAACACGTCTCTTAATTATCCAACAGAAGTCACTGAGAATGGCTTGCAGACTGCTTCAAGGATACTGATATGCAAATATGTCCTGTGACAACCTTAGCCCTGCAAAAGTCAAATTAAACCACAACAATCAATTCAGAAACTTTGTGCGATATGTTTTCTCAGACTTTTGACAAAGAAGCGTTGCTTAGTGAAATTCAGGTATTAAAAAAGAGAATGTTAATCAAAAGCGAGCCGGTAACACCGAAGGAAGCAATGGCCATTGTCCATGATTTAATCACCAGGAGTTTGATTAATCTCATAGCTACAAGGAAAGTTGCAACAGAAACCTCATAGTTGCAAGAGAAATTCACTGCAGTAAAAGCAAGGTATATCAGCAAGGAAGTAAAAAATTCAAAAATGCCCAAAAGAGAATTGAGACAGAGTAGAGGAAGAAAGTACACATGTCTGTTTTACCATTTCCGAATCTAACATCAAACAAGACAATCCGAATATGAGCATCCCGAAAGGAGTTCGCAGAGACGCCCCTTCTGGATCACCATAGACCAATTTGAAACCCTAATTGAAAAATATAAAAGGGAAGGTGAGAAGAAAAACTGGGGAGGACGAAAAATCAAGGAGGCGGACAAGAGACTGAAAAACCCTAAATTTCAAGCGGCTACAAGCGGAAACCCGAATTCGAAAAACAAAAACTTATTCCTAAAACGGCAGAAATCCAGAAGAGGAGAAGGGAGTCGTAGCAAGAAAAACAATATTCCCAACTGAGAAGCTTCCGTGGGAGTTCGTGGAAATCACCGCCGAAGGTGAGCTCTGTTTGATTTTCTTTTTGGAAGACCATGGTTCATTTTTCGTGCTTAGATTTTGAGAGATGATGAGAGTTGAGGGCGAGCGAGTTTGAGAGATGATGAGAGTGGTATCGTGAGGTTGAGGGCGATCGAGTTTAGGAGATGATGAGAGATGGCGAGCGAGAAAGAGAGGTGAGCGATGGAGAGGAGAGAGGACGAGATTGAAGAGTGAGGACGATGAGGGATTTCTCGTTTCTGTTACTGTACCTCACATTTTCTCATTTTTATTTATTTAAAAAAAAACACAAACATTTAAACCATATTAACGTTTAGTATTCCTTTGTTTTTATTAAATGGTGTATATTAGTGTATTGCTTTTTGCTTTCCCAATCCATAATCCTTTGGAAACCCAACAGCCAGTCGGCTAGGGTTTATTTTCTTGGTTTCTTCCACCGTTAATTGGTAGTCCAACAGACTATTTTAGTGTAGTTTTATTTTTAACTTTAATTTTAACCTATTCTGGTTTATATATTCCAGTTGTTATTAAAATAATAAATAAACATGAGTGGCCTAGTGGAGAGAGAGTAGTTTCATTTGCTTTAGTGGGATGGGTTTGATACTTGGAAGTAACATATCTCCATATTTGTTTTTAATGCTTACTATTTAATTTATTTTGTTTCATAACTTCTTGCTATTTATTTTATCTTTATATTTTTATCAATTTAATTCGATCATTATATTTTTAAATGCTTACCTTTTAGATTTAGTTAGTGGTTGAATTTCCGATATTGTGTTTTATTCGATTAGTCGATCTTTGTGTGTTAACTAATTTAGTTAGGTTATTAGTACCCATGTCCATACTTATACACATGTAAATAATCACATTCAACATTCAATTCCATTTCCTCATCACCTTCAAATACAATTTCAAGCCTTTCTTCCACACTCTAATATTCAAATCGTTTTCTAAATAAAACGTGAAGAAAAAGATTATCCTGGATGGAAATATCCAGTTATAATCCCGAATATTATGCTCAAGCTGTAAGAACTTGCAAGCCGTAAATATTCGTCTTCCCTTCCACACTCTAATATTCAAATCGTTTTCTAAATAAAACGTGAAGAAAAAGATTATCCTGGATGGAATATCCAGTTATAATCCCGAATATTAGGCTCATGTTGTAAGAGCTTGCAAGCCATAAATTTTCGTCTTCCCTCCAAAACATTCGTAAATATTCGAATCATTTTCTTAGCAATATTGGAAAGAAACAGACTGCCTGGGTGGAATGTCCAGACGTAGTCCTGAGTACTAGACCCAAGTTGTAAGAGCTTGCAAGTCATAAGTGCTCGTCTTTCAAACTCCAAAATACCTAATTCCTATCTTAACCTCTTTCAATAAAGATGGAAATAGAACATGGTGTATACCGTGCCCTCCTGAGATTAAGATTCGAGGCGGATGCCTCGCCTATCTTAGCTTTCGCCATCATTTAAAATCGTCAATGTGGTTTCTTCAAACCCTTTTTCAATCAAACCTAAAAAAACTTAATCTCTATTAAACGCTCTTTCAATAAAGATGGAAATGGAACATGGTGTATACCGTGCACTCCTGAGACTAGGATTCGAGATGGATATCTCGCTCATCCAAGTTCTCGCCATCACTTAAATACATCCAACCGATCAAACTCTTTTTCACCGCCGTGCGACTAATCAAAGAACCTTTTTCATAAATGAAACATATATTGTCTTAAGTGATACAGAATAATGTTTCAGCCACGATTGTTGAGTCGAGATAAGTGACGCTTTTCCGAATGTAGATTTATAAATCCGTTCGATGTGTGGTATGCGTCCACTCCTCATCTATTTTGGGTAAAACAATGTTTATGTCGATTAATACAGTATAGATTTCTCTAAAATCGACCAACAAACAAACATTTTTCTACCCAGAACTACGAAAGCCTTGATTTCTCTTTTGAGATACGTAGGAGCAGGATTTGTAAATCTTGTCAGGCCCACTAATAAAAAACTTAGGTTTAGTCCTTCGTCAAAAATCCAAAAACATTCTCTTCTCATCCTTTCTTTCTTTCCCACCTAATAATTAGAAAAGCCTAATATTTCAACTAACACTAACGCACACAACTAACCTAATGGTTCCCGTTGAGTACAACGGATGTGAGGGGTGCTAATACCTTCCCCTTGCGTAATCGACTCCCGAACCCTGATATTGGTTGCGATGACCATATCTTATCCTTTCTTTTAGAGGTTTTATCGATATTTCCCCTTTCCTTTTTAGGAATAAATATAGTTCGGTGGCGACTCTGTTCAGTCCATCATTGCGAGCGTGCGATCGCGCTTCGCTTTAAAGTCGTATCCCCATTTTTTCGAGGTGCGACATGTATATCATATATATATCGTATTTTGCATCAGGATTACTTATATCATATATATAACTTGATCGATCGCAATTGCATAACCTATGGACGATCAATGTATCCCTGCTTCACCATACTAATGTCGAATTCCGAAGCATAGTCAACATCAATCATCCAAATCGTACACACATGATGCCAAATTTAATTACTCGTGTATTCTTTGATTCATTCTGTCTTTTAATCGTATTAATACAGAAAATACAAAAAAAATAAACAGCTATCAGATACATGGTTTCGTAAGTTGCTCTGATACCACTGATGGAGAAGAGCGATCCATAACGCAGCGGAATTTAAAATTTCTCCTTTAGTGATCCTTACGAATGGGCATGATCAGTGATAGAATCATTACCTCTTGTGGCGATTGTAACCTTTGATGCAGATCTACAGAGCGATCATGAACGTTGAACGATGACAATACCTCTACTCAATCCACACGAACGGATTTCTTCAATCTCAGCGCTACCTGCTACGAATGAAGCCTTTGAGTGAGTGAGAGAGAGAAAATGAAACTGCAACTGCACCAATGCTTCTACCCAAGGGTTCTATTTATAGAATCACTTCTGTGGAATGCAAGTTAAAAAGCCCACTCAAGTGTATGTGGCCCATATCTTATAATATGCCAAAATCTCTTAAGCGTGTGGTACCTTACCATGTTTCGTGCTCTACTTAAGTACACCGTACCTTACGATGTTCTACAATTCACTTAAGTGCACCGTACATTACGATATTCCTTAGTTACTCTATCTCTCATCAATCCGTCCTTTTGTGTGTGACCCTGTAGGTTTTCGCAGCATTGTCAATTATATTAAATCACATATTTAACATAATAAACAGTGAGCGGTATCTAGCAACACATCACTGCTACCCAAGACACGAAAATGTCATGTGATCTGACAAATCCTTTTATGATAATACTTATGTGTACAATTACCCTTTTAACCTTATGTCTATATTGAACACAAGGCATAGACCGTGTCATCCTTGTCCAGTTCAATATTGGGCCTATAGACATTTATCCTGTTACGCAGGATGGGAAAATTCCATCTAGGTCACTCATGTCCCTTAGCATGCTTCGTGGAGTACCCATCAACTGTCTTTATGGTCATCCAGTTACGGACAATATTTGATCAGCAATAAGGCATTCGACTCTACATCTAGGGTCCATAGTGGTTTCAGGTCGAAGGGTGGTATACACCATTATAACCATGAGAATAAATTATGACACTTTGCATAACATTCTATATAATATTCTCATAGCGGGTCAATCCAGTATAAATATTACTCTTAATATTCATACTTATGTTTCAGACTTGATAACTCCTTATCCATGATCCATGAGATGTGATCATCAGTCTATATACATAATAGTCTTAATGCTTTAATGTTATCCCACTTCACAATAAAGCTCGACTATGGATACTTTAAGAATAGTGTCCTTATGTTTAATGTGATCTCATGATTAAGTCACACTTGATACATTAAACGGACTATCTATTCTAGGGACTTTATTAGACAAACATAATAAAGAAAAAGCCTTTTATTATTAATAAATAATTCGATACAAGTACCAAAAGTATTGGCCTCTAGGGCTTACACCAACATACCTCAATAAGGTTCACTTCTTCGGGCTTTGTGTAATGGGCTTTAGCTACTTTCAGAGGGTCGGAGTGGATCTTCATTTGCTCCGTGTTTTGTCTCCTAATTTGAGTCTCCCTTCCTGGATGGCATTTTGCATAAGATCCCTGAAAAGAAAACATTAAGACGTTTTATGACCCATAAAACCATGGTATTTGCAAAACCCTCTTTTATTTCTTTGTTCTAAAGGAGGTACTTCGGCACCCAGAGGTACTATCACTTTACCATCCTTAACTAACAAATCAAAAATTTCGTCACATTTTGTAACGTCGAAAGTATAAGTTTTCTTGGGAAATTTGTCACTCTTTTCTGGTTCGACAGGGTTTTTTCCATTTGAAGGCGCTAAAACTTTACACGCATATGGTGGCCCTTGCGTCGATTCAGCAAGGTTGATCTCGTTATCGTCGAAGTCTGAAAGTCCCTGACACGAACCTTCATCATCATTTCTGAAATTAACATAGGCTACCCTTTTACCTTTATTCTCCTTAGCCTTTTCCTCCTTCAAACGTTCTAACTGTCGAACCCTATCAGCCAGTTGGGCCATGTCTCTTAGATATTGAGTCTCCAATTTCTTCCTAATCGAATAGTCAAGGCCCCCAACGGCCATTTTAATAAGTTCGTGCTCTGGTATTTGTGTTAAACATCTAGCTTTGAGCAATCGAAACCTATTCATATAGTCATCAATTGACTCAGTAAGCTTTTGTTTGATACTAGCCAATTCCTTCAGACTTATCTTTGTTTTTCACATGTAAAACTGCTCATGGAACATTCTCTCCAGTTGGTTCCAAGTGTGGATCGAACTTTGGGGCAAGGTGGTGAACCATGTGAAAGCATTCTTTGTGAGAGAACTTGGAAAAAACTTTATCCTAAGGCTCTCATTATTTGACATATCTCCTGCCTCAATCAAGTATCTAGCCACGTGCTCGACAGTTGATTCAGTGGTATCCCCAGCAAACTTAGTGAATTTGGGGATTTTGGTTCTAGGGGGTGCTTCCGCCTATAAGATATATTCTGACAGAGGTGAGGTATAATTTGGCCTTCGAAGGCCTAAATTTACCCTATTTCGCGCCATAATCCTCTCAACCATGGCTGTTAAATTATTATCTGTTGCCAAATCGTCATGTCGAACTTGCCGTATGCTATCATCGGCATTTTGGTTTCTATTCACCATTAATACCCTTGGTTCCCTGGGTATTTGTGGTTGGATCCTAGGGGGTGATGTTCCTCCCCCTTGGTTTTGTGGGATCTGGTTGATAATAAAGTCTTCTTCAAAGGTGGCCTCCTGATTTTCTCTTACCCAATCCCTTGGAGGGTGTTATTGGTGCTACGATACACCAAAGAATTCAGACATTCGCGCCACCTGCGCTGTCATCTGTTGATTCGACTGAGTCATATTTTGAATCAGAGGATTTAATACGGTGGTCAAGGTTTGGGTTAATATCTGGACCATTTCATGGTTACTTTCGTCCATCTATTGCCTCCACGCTGCCGCAAAATTATTGGTAAGAGTAGGTAGTTGTGTCGGGTGCCTCAACCCTGAAGATTGGTTAATTTGACCCATGTTAAATCCATACCCTGGTACTGGAGAGTTTATGTTAACCACTGGTTCTGAAAAAGTAGAACCAATGTTGTGTAAATTGGCCATCACTGAAGTTGGCATTCCATATGTCTGTTCTCGACTACCAAATGGTATTGAGAAATCAGGGGGTACCAAAGGCCTGTTTGGAATATCTCTAATTGGTGGGGGAGTATGAGGAGGTCCCCTAGGTCCAATGTAGGTTAAAATTGGTTCAATATGGGAGATCGAATGTGTAGGCATCGAACTCACCATAGATGCAACTACTTCATACACAGGCGTTATGGTCATATTTGCCCATATCGAAGGAGAAGGGGCATTATGTTACTGGTTGATGGGTTTTGAGAGTTTTGGCTATCTGACGCATTCACATTTTCCATCGTCGTATGGGATTCTCTCCTTGGTCGTTGTTAATTGTTTATGGCTACTTTACCACTTCTTAATAACATACAACGAATCTTTTCCCCAAAAGAAAACTTAACAACCAGAATTGAAAAACAATTCATAATGTTAGCACAAGTCCCACTGGGCGTGCCAATTTGTTAACCTTGAAAATTGGTAAACAACCGCTGATCTTCTAAATTTCTAAATTTGGTTACTCGCAAGATCGATCAGATTGATCCTAGAACATGTGCTAATCATTATGAAAAAAGAAAGAGTTTTGGTAATGATAAACGCTTCGACAGTACACGTAGAACTAGTGTTTAAAAACTTATAAAGGGGCTAATATGAATTAGATAAATAGTAAAGGACTTATGATAATGACCAACTGAAAAAAGCAATGTTTAAAGCGGAGAAATCTTAAGACTGTAAATGATAAAGTAAAAGAGGAGTGTTTGAAATAAAGAAGTAAATAATTGTATTTCTGGAAAAAAAAAGTTAAGATAAATTTGTATTGCTTTAAAGTAACTAACAATGATGTAAACAAACGTACATTCTGTGATTTACGATTCTTCTTCACACGAGTACTTGATAAATTTATATATTTTTGTACACACTTTGAACACTTTATTATAAAACTAAGTCCCTTTATTTATATTGGATCGAAATAACCGTTTATGACGGTCCTTCAATCACGTCGAGACACATGACGCCTTGCATGGATGTAACTATGCATTATGCTCCACGTGTACTCTCAACAATTTCAGATGAGAGCAAAATTCCCTCTTTTATTCGAATTTTGAATCTCTAATTGAAAACCACTTTCAACCATTTTTTAAGAGATATTTCTGAAGTTTCAGCTGCATGCTGACTCTTATTACCCTTATCCAGTCGAGTTACCTCCATCTGGTCGAATATCACCTCCTGGTCGAAAATAGCTATACATAGGATTTCCTTTTTTGGTAATTCTTAATGGGCATCGAAAACATGAGCTAATACCTACAAAGATAGTGGTATGACTATGGGAAATTTCAAACTTTCCATGTACCTTGTTCACATGTTATCGCAACATGTTCAAATATTTATCAAGACTACGTTGTGCACATATCAAATATGTATAAAGTAACTAACATATTTAAATTCTATAAGGAAGCTTCCTAGGAATTTATCAGGAAGAGTATTGGACTTGTTGTGGGACGACCAAAGACCCAAAGTGCCAAGGCCCAAATTAATACAAATCCACCCCTAAATGACCAAATGTATAAATTCATTTCACATGTAATGCAATGTACACTTTCTGATCTACACTTTTTGTTAGACTCATCTTGTATCTTGAACTGACTAGTGTATTTGAGTGCTATAATTGTAGGTCCACCCCCTCATCGTTGTTGAAATTTTGACTCTTAAAGATTAGATGTCATATACGATGTCAGAACACCAGGATGTCAAAGTCAATGTCGATACTTGGAAACGACATAAACAACAATAACCAACTTAAATTAAATTACAGTGATTAAATAACACAAGGTATTTGTTAACCCAATTCGGTGCAATGTCACTTACATCTGGGGGCATCCATGCCAGGAAGGAAATCCACTATAATAGTATTAGTTTGAAGTCCTATGTAAACAACCTCCGGTTTACAGACTTTGCACCTAATTGTTACCCATGATATTTCTATCTAAGACTCTCCTAGATATGAGACCCCTTTCACTTCCTCTTAATCACACAACCCGTGATAACAAAGAAAACAATAAAAAAGAAGACACACTCCAATAAATAGAATCCATTATTGCTTAAAAAAAGCTCATGAGTGATTCACAAGTAAAACTCAACTATCAGTCCAGCTATAGCATCAAGGTGATACAAGAGTGGCTCACAAGCAACAAGAAACAGACTAAACCCTAATTCTCACTATCACACAAGTCTACGCCTTCTTAGGTTTAAAGTCTTCCTTTAAATAACTTGAGAATAGTATGTGCTTGATGAACAAATCAGGCTAACCACACAATTGATCCGATATGATCCTTAACATAATTTATGAAATAGAATATAATGTTTCCTTAAATGTTTTGAAATTTATTCTAGGAAACATTACAAATCTTGAACTGTCCTTTTATGTACACTTGAAACATATCTTCATAGAATCTTCAAAGCTCTCACGCTTGAAACAAATCTTTAGAGATATCGTGCTTGAAACAAATTTTCCAAGAATGTGAAACAAGGTATGCTATGATGTCGTACCAACATGCTAAGACATCTTGTCCAACATCTTGCTAGAACACTTGTTTTAACAAAATACGGCCAACCATAACACAACCAACCTAAATGAATCAATCGATTAGCATAAAGCTCTAATCAATTGGCTAACTCGTTTTTAATCGATTAACATGCCAAATAGGAAATATTGGATATAGAGTCATGGTAGGTCAGTGATGTGATATCCTAATCGCTTGGTTAATCTATTAGCTCTTCTCCGACCAATTGGCTTAATGCTCAAATCGATTGGATGACACTGAGAAGTTTTTCCAATCAATTGGCACAACTTACTAATTGATTGGTTTGTTCAAAAATAGTTTAGAAAAGGTTTAGAAAGATTTTTAATCACTTGGCTTGGCTTAGAAGACAACTTTAAAGATAAGAAAATTGAAAGATATTTTTAGGTGTGTGAGAGTTGCCTTAGTACTTCTAAGTTACTTCCTTACTTTTACAATACTCGAGCCACTCAGACCGAAAGACAGACATGACCTGAAGAGCTTTAACACATTATCCGAGGCTTCAAGATTCTTTTATTGATTTCTTATGATCATATAAGCACTTTGATATTTAGTATTCTTTTGTTGATGAGGCATAAGATGTTTTCTCTGATAAGTACACCATCATCAAGGTTGAAGTCTATTTCCAATGACTTTATACATCATTGTTGTCATCAAAACATCAGATGGATCTTTTGTGGGATTTTCAACTTTATACCTACAAGCTCATAGATCCACATTCTCCCTCTTTTTTATAATGACAACGTATCTCTTAGGGAGGTGGTAAAAGAAATAACATATATGTGTTTGGATCAAATAAACACCCCCTAAATTAAGTAGAGAGTATACTCTACTCCCCATAAGAGTATACTTCTCCCTCTTTGTTGAAATCAAAAAGGTGGATAAAACTATGTATTTGAGATGTAAAATATGCAAACTTAAGCACATAGATCTTATGTAAAAAGAACAAGATACCTTATAGATATGGACATGAGCAGTCTAGAGTAAGGAATAAAGAATAGGATCTAAGATCTTATTTCTCCCTATATAAGGCATCATCCAACTTTGAAATTATTCGATATTTAAACTTTGGATAACTTTTTTCCCTTGATTCTTTCTCGAACTGAACTCAAAAGTCTTTGAAGCTTTCTAAACCGAGAGGAAATTCAGGAGTTTATCTATTTTATTGCTCAGATTCTTTCCATTAGATCATCATTTCATCTTAGGAAATATTTTGTACAACCTCTTTTTATCCTCCTCAATCCTTAGACTAATATATGGGTCTAGGCATACTATATTTGGCACTTCTTTGCTCCAAAAGAACTTAAAACTTAACCATAGATTAGTAGAAAGTAAATATAGTTGACTATGAAGTTAATAAATAACTTACTAGAGAATCAATAAGAGTTTTCTGATTGTTAACCTTTATTAAGTGTACTGCCTCAAAATCTCAAGGTAACTTAAGAAGTTTTCCCCTTCGAGAAAACGATAAACCACCTCCAATTTTCCTTCTCTACGAATCATTTGATACGAGATTTAGTCCAAACATAAGACTAATAAATCAGTTACAAATTTATCATCTTAATCTTTTAATAGGTTATGTGATCGTAATTGTTGAATGATGTCATCAACTTCAACACCCTGATCACATTCGTTGAGGGATACCATCAGCATCAAGAGCACCTAGATAGAAAAATGTCATCATATAAGCACCTCTTATTGTACGCCTTATATATTTCAGGTAGCTCTCCTATATTTCAGTTTAAATCTCGCTAAGGAAGTGTTGGGATTCAATTTCCTTAAAAATATCTCCATTAACATTCTGATTGAGATGACCCTTAATGGTCCGCCATTCTTTAGTTAGACATTGATTCTCTTAAGTTGATTTATTTAACTTGAACTCTCTATTTGGACTTTGGTCTTCCTCTTGTCTTAAATATTTTATTTTCCTTGATTTTCATCTTTCAATGATGTTCTTTAAGGGATACCTGCAAAAGTAACAACCTCTACTTCTACCTACTAGGGGTTAGTTCACTAAAGATAATATGTATGATTTCTTCCATAGTCATGGTGCTTTCGAAAAGAGGCTTTAAAAGGATTTCACATTAATATTTTTATAGACCATACATATAGAGGAATTAAACATACTCTATTACCTTTGTTACACAACTTACTTAATATTAAGTAACTTGTTCAATAAATCTATAGTTAATTAGAACATCTAAAAGGTAAGATTATGGATCTTACAAAACTCATAGATTTAATGATTTTGTCTTGTTTTTATTGGGAAATTAAGTTTCTTCCCTCATAGGAGTAGAATAATAGAACATATTTATTATTCACTTGTGTAGCTTGAAGAGAAACTACCGATATCATCATCTGTGTCACAATTTGACTTTTCTATCTTTGTTACCCAAATATTTTTAGGTCCTTTGATGTTAGTGGAAAATATCTTATGATCAGACATCTTTCTCTTTTTAATTTCACGGTGTCCTTTATAAAAGAATGAAAAAGGATGTCCTTTTTTACTCATGAATTTTTGATAAAAAAAACATGGCAATATAGCGGTCTTTATTGCAGTAATTGCTGTAACACCCCAAAATTTGCCCTCCTTATTCACGCATTCATTTTTAGGTCATTTAACGTTTAGATACATTGCATTTCATCATTTCAATCGGGATTAGCTCCAAGAAGCTTGAACATCATCCAGGACACTTTGTGGGTTCTATTTAGATGATCAGTCAACACAAGGGAAAGACTTGAGTTACTTCCAACAGGGGTCTATTCGTCAGTCAAAACGTTAATCTTGAAGGAGCAAAGGTTTGTTCATGAGCTGTCATGCTCGCTAGGCGAAGCCCACATGTTATGCAAACAAAAAAAAATAACAAAAAAAATAAAAAAATAAAAAAATAAAAAAATAACGAAAAAAAAAATAACGAAAAAAAGAAAAATTTAAATAAAAAAATAAAATAAAAAATCTCAGACTTGGACCTCTCTCAAAAGCCCACTAAGCTACCAATATTAGGCTATAAATACTAGAGTTTTCATTTAAACAAGACCCTGGATAAAACCTGGAGAGAAACCTAGACAGAGAGAGTGAGAATTAATCTGCAGCAACCTCCAGGCAACTCTGAAAGGTTCATTCTGACTCACACACTTTCAGCTCAAGCAAACCCTAACATTGGTTTGCAAATCCAGCCGTGCCATTTGATTTCAACCGATCTCTCCAATCAGGTTTGCCCTTATTCCCATTACCTTTGTGCTTTGAAGTTGAATACTCTGAATGTTTGAGATATGATGGATGAATTTCATTAGATTTTTGCCCACGGGTTCATAATTATGTATGAATGTATAAATAATGCCTTGAATGCTTAATCGTTTAATTTCTGAAGTGTATGCCACAGGGTTTGAGGTTTCTGAAACCATACTGTTATCCATGAAAAATCCAAAACCCGCAGGTGCTCGCTAGCACCTTCGCTAGGCGAGCACGCAGCGACGCTTCGCCAAGCCTTTGTTAGGCGAGACAGTAGCGATCGCAACAGTAGCATTTGCTTTTTTCTATTTTGCTCTAATCTGACTTACGTTTGTCATAGCATGTTTTCTCCTAATCCTTATCGTGTTTCACTAACCCTTTTGTTGAGTTTTTGTGAAGGCTCACATGACTTTTGCAGGGATAGCTCCCTGGATATTCCACTTTGCTTGTGGGATGCCATTTTGGAGATTTATTCTGATTGCCTTGTTGGCACGTTTACTTTATACATGTTTGTTTTGTATGTGTTCGTATCCCCACAGGTAGCGCGGTTCCTTCGTCAAGGACTGCCTTTTTGCATGAGCATCCCTAACCCTACCAACTCATTGATTTTTCTTATCCTAAGAACACGTTAACTCCTTCTACTACAGGCGAGTAAGTCTCCAAAGGTCGAGCATCCGGTAGATTGCGTATTAACGTCGTTCGTCCAAAACCCAATCCATAACCCCGTAGTTAGCCGAACTACGGCTTGCTCTGATTCTCATTCCAGATGAGATACGTAGGCATAAGACGCGATGTCTTAGCGAGCACAATTACCCTTAACCCCTAGGTAGCCGAGCTACGAAGACTCTGATTCTCATATTCAGATGAGATACGTATGCAGTGGATGCGACATCCGTGCGAGTCATTTTCTTTTGACCCCCTTTTTTTAGTAAATAACACATTAGATAAACCCACACCCTTTAGACAAGAACTACAAAAGTGGACCCCGTAGAGTACTACGGATGCGTAGGGGTGTTAATAACTTCCCTTCGCATAATCGACTCCCGAACCCAAGATTTGGTTGCGAGACCCTGTCTTGTCCTTTCCTTTTTCCAGGTTTACTTCGAGCGTTTCCTTTCCCTCCTTTGGGATAAATAACGCACGGTGGCGACTCTCCTGTCTTTCTTCGCCGGTTATTTTTTTTCGCATTCCATTTTTCAGGTTGCGACAGCTAGCGACTCTACTGGGGACCCGGTTTCCCTAAGCGAGTCCCTCCTAGCTTTTGTAGGTTGTTTGTTTATTGGGTGTTTATTCTTTTGTACAGTTATTTATCTTTCAACATTTACCTTCTTTATTGCATTGTGTACATATGACTGTCGTATCTGCTGGTTCTGTTTGTGAGATGAGTTCTATACCCGAACTCGAGTGCACTTAGGATAGGAGAATGGCATAGTCTTGTTGACTTGTGTGGAGTTATTCCTTAGCAAGTTGACTTGCAAGCCCATTCACTTGGTGGAGGTCATGTTGGGATCAATAATGTCACACAAGTAAGTTGTGGTTAGACATTACTTTTTCCAATATAGACCTTAGAAGCCAAGGACCTTAGTTTACCAAACCCATCTTGGCCTATTCGTAGGACGTAGTGCGAAAGTCGTTCAAGTGTAAGATTTGATACGATTGTTACGCGATACTACACTCATAAGAATCTCTCTTGAGAATATTTTTGGAATACGAGTAGTCGTTCCTCCGATAATATCCGAAAGATGGGATTATGACTATGGGAACCTTTTGTAGAACATGTTTGGCAGGTTTAAACCTTAGTACACTCCCTTTGGGTGGTTCTTAACCTAAACTCCATGCTCGTGACTTGCAACAAACCCTTGATTCATGGTTGATCCGTTCAGGTATCCTTAATATCAATGAAACTCGGGTGTTGATAAGGTGTAAACCATAATCCACCAAAAATGGATGGTTGATATTAAGGATAACATGATCCATCCCATGACCTTTGCTTGGTGTGCTTTGCTTGATCCTCTTAATTTCTCTCCAGGCAGTGCAACCTGACAGATGTTCAAGCGGATCCAACAATTCTGATTGACATGCCATTGCATTGCATAACATCATCTGCATATTTGCATCCAACATCTCATGCTTATTCATTTGCAGGGTATTCCCTTTTTAAGGGGGGGCCTTAAAATCGAATAAGCAGTGCATCGCATACCATACATACTAACCCTTGTTTGTTTTGCAGGTGTCACCGCAGTGTCTAATGTTTGTTCCCTGTTGTCGCATTACGCGAAAAACCGGCGGGAAAACGAAACAACAGAGCCGTCACCGTGCGTTATTTATCCCAAAGGAGGGAAAGGAAACGCTCGAAGTAAACCTGGAAAGGAATGGTCTCGCGACCAAAGAGAGACGGGATCGGGAGTCGGTTATGCGAAGGGAAGGTATTAGCACCCCTACGCATCCGTCGTACTCAACGGGATCCACGCTCAAAAGAAAGGATAAGGTTGCTAAAAACTGCTCACAAACACCACACAAGGCTGGAAGGAAACACAGAAAGACAAGAGAAACTAACTCGGCAGGATATCGCATCCTGGGCCTACGTAGTCTGTCAGGCACAGACATCATAGTCGACGTAGTTCGGGACAGGGGAAACGTGCTCGCTAGGATGTCGCATCCTATGCATACGTATCTTCTCTAACCGGAGAAGAACCAGAGCACTCGTAGCTCGGCTAACGCACGCCAAACAAAACACAAACAGGCAAACATGGAAACCGAATGCCAATCGCTGGACTTACATCAGACTCCGAACCAACAAACACACACACAGGAAACCGACTGCCGATCACTGGACTTACGTCAGACTCCAACAAGCAAACAAGACACAGGAAACCAACTGCCAATCGTTGGGCTTATGTCAGACTCCAAACACACACAAAGGGTTGAAAAAGAAAAAGGGCGCCCGGAGAGATCAGCTCCTCTCCTGCCTACGTACCTCATCTGGTATGAGGATCAGGGCGACGTAGTTCCCCTAAACAGGGAAAGAACTTCTAACCTAACCAGAGACAAAGGGAGATAACAGACTACTAGGGAGACTACGACTCGAGCCTAGAAGTTGTCATGCACACGATCCCTATGTTAAGGTTTCTATCTAACTTGCACAGGGAGCAAGCTATCATAAACAACACAGGCAAATACATACAAGCACAAAAAGCAAGCACACAAACTATATGCAAACAAATGGGCTCACACAAGGTTAGGCTGTAAAAACAAGCCAACTGGAATCGGGTGTAGTTAGCTCTTAACCCTAACATTGAGAGTTAGGGTGAAGCAGATGAAATGGGAAGTGAGGGTAAGACCCCACAGCTCTTATCCCTGGCCTGGGAGAGCTTCAGACAAATGAAAGTGTGGGAGTTCAGAATGTAGGAACTCTTCTCCACATATGACTGACACAACAAAGATCTTGGGTTATTATCCACAATGCATCAACACAATGGTGTTAGCAAAGTGGATGACACACTGAATAGCAGGAGATGGATTGCACATCTCTTTTATCTGCCAATTGCCTCATAAGAGGACTTTTCCTGCTTGGCACAAAAGTAAACATTCACAAGCATTGCCTCTTAAAGAGGGCTTCAGACAGGTGCCTGCCCAAATAACAGGACAGGTCTTCCAGACTACATGAAGTCAGAGAGTTATACCTCAGTGGTTAAGCAACCAAGCAAAGCAAAAGCAAGTTCAAAAGAACTCAAAGCAACTTAGGTACCTGAAAAAGTCTAAACCAATCAGTTTACAATTCAAACAATCAAACAGACAACAGTCATCAGGCAATAGTACACAGACAGACAAAGCATTAGGCAACAATGTGCAAGGCACAAGCCAATAGGCACAACACAAATGACTTGGCATCAACCTACAAAACTACATAAGGTTAGCAAACATCAATCAACTAATCAATCCAAATGAGTGAACCACTTCAACCATGGTAATGTGCTTCTTAACTTGAAATCCACAATCCAAACAGTGAGTCCAAACCACTAGGTCAAAGCCTAGGGTCAAAAGAGGGTCAAACATTCAAAACAGAACATGAAATTTAACATGAATCAACTTCAATCACATCTTGAAACATTCCAAAAGGTCTCATATCAATATCATTAACCAAAAGCATTTCATGATCAATTGAATGTTCAAGGCAATTTTAAAGTTCAAATGTGACCAACCAGAATGAAAAATCTCAATTAAATCAGAAATGATTCAAATAATTCCAACAAAATTCATGCTCATTCACAACATCCATAACATGCATCATACAAAAAATCAGGACAATTGGAGATCATTTGGCATGGCAAACACATCATTCAAGTTGAACATCACAAGGTGTGACACAAATTGTCACACCAACTTAGCACAACCATAAAGCAAAAATGACAATTGATAAAAATACAAAATTAACACCAAAATGTCAAGCAATGTGTCTAGTTATAGCATGTAAAATTTCACATTCATTGGATCAAAGACCAGCATTTCACACCATGATAACCAAAGCAAGGTCAAACATACATACATGTGCAAACTCCTTAGACAAAATATTTTCCAAGCCAGGCACAACTTGCATTTTGATAATCACAAAAAAGTAGATAGAAGGAGGAACATAATGCAAAAAATTGGGATGAATTTGGATGAGTTTTCAATTTTAAATGGATTTTTGAAGTTGAGAAAAATTTGAAAGTGAAGCATGAAGCCAAGGTATGAAATGATGAAGGAACTAGTGAAAAAAACAAGGCAATATGCAAAATGCCCTCAGCCGGATTCGATCCATGTGAATTTTTGAATCACCAAG
The DNA here is from genome assembly GCF_024323335.1 of Lathyrus oleraceus. Lineage (NCBI taxonomy): Eukaryota > Viridiplantae > Streptophyta > Magnoliopsida > Fabales > Fabaceae > Lathyrus > Lathyrus oleraceus. The sequence continues at coordinate 339,600,840 of NC_066583.1, forward strand.
CGCGCGCTACATCAAAACGACGTAGTTTTGATGTCAAACCCTAATCTGGCGCGCATGCATGGATTTAAAAAACCGCAGGTAATGCCTATGCGTTCCGCAGGAAACCTCATGTGTTTCGTGGCAAAATTCGCAGGAAATTCTCCAGCAAAACTGGAAAATGAAGAACACGATGAGGATCATGAAGATCTTCATCCAATTTTTCCAGATTTCATAAACATGTCCAGAAATCCAAAATTTCTACATCAATCAATTCGCCAGGCCACAAACAACAAGGATTCAAGGTTAATTTGCACTAAAACATCATAGCATGCTTGGATCGAAGGAATCAAATATCCACATCAAAACTTCAATTACATGTAACTTGCTCAAAACAGCATGAAATCATTCCAAATTTGTACCAGGATTACCACCATTCAAAGATCTACACAATAGGCATGATGATTTGCAAAATTAAAGAGGTCGAAAAACCAACCTCTTGATGAACATAATTGGATTCACTTGCTTCCAAGCCTTGCCACGCCTCAAATCTCTTCCAATATGCTTCTTGAGATGAATGATGATGAATGTGAGGCTCAAGGATACATGAATCCAGCTCAAGCTTCAACTGCCATGGATGCTTCACACCTTGAACATGAACAAGAATGCAACAATTTCCTCTGTTTCCACGTGCAAATGTGCTCAATTATGCTTCATGATGATGAATTGATCACTGGAAAATGCTTAGGTTTGAAGAATTTTGGGAAAAAAAGTGAGAGAAAATTTTGAGAATTTGGTTGAATCTAGATCTAGAATGTTCAATCTGATGAAAACAATTATGATTAAGTATATATACCCCATGCTAATCATGTTTAGAAAGTGTTTAGGGCAAATGCAAATGAAGTTAATCACTTTTAAGGTGTAAGAGAAAAAATGATATTTTATCTCCATGCACCTCCATGCACGTGAACAGTGCACACTCTTGGTCCAAAATGCCTTAAAAACATTCCATGCACACATTGAAATTGGTTTGGTATGCATATGTTCAACCAAAATGATGTTATGCAATTTCTTCCCAAAATCTTCATGAGTGAGCCAATGCCATGCAAATGAGATTTTATGTCAAGTGATGGTATGCTTGGAAAATACATGTCATAAGATCAATATGCAAAAAGAACCACTCAAATTGGAGTTTTGGTTTGAAAGTTATGCTCATTTGAAGTTTTAACCACACTTTTCCATGATTGGACCATATCTCCTCAACCACACATGAGAAATTCATGATCTTGGACTTTTTGGAAATGGGAGAGAAAGATCTTCAACTTTCATGTTGGACAAAATTTCATTTAAAGATTTCTTGATGATGTAATCTTGAGTTGAAGTTGGTCCAAAACCTTTCCATTTTTGGAAAGTTCAAATTACAGGTCACTTGCTATTTTGGGAAAGTCTTGATCTGACTTCAAATTCTTCCATGTTGATGTTTGAGATGTCAAATGAGGCTTGTTTGCACATGAATGAGGCATCACTAACCATTTCCCACCTCCAAATCCATAGTTAACTGTGCAGTTGACTTCTGTTGACTTTTGTGGGCCTCAGATGATTTGCACATGGACTGATGAATTCTGAGCCTTCAACACTAGGCCAAATCACTTCAAAATGATCCTTGAATCATGTGAACTCATTGCACGAACCCTAGGGCTTTGATCTCATGGACAATGCTCTTGCTTGCTTGCACATCTGAATCTCCTGACCAATCTTGCCTGATGACATGATGGACTATGCAAATGATAATGCAATGTTAATGACCTAAACATGAAATGTATATACAAATGGGAGCTGCAAATTTGAGGTGCTACAGCTGCCCCTATTCAATCAACTGGGAACCTGAACAGATGAGAGCAACGACTGTCAGACCTTCAAGGTAAACAGGGATTGAATACCGAAGAACCGTAGAAATTTGCACTCTGCGGGATATGAACAAGATGCTTGCAACAGTAACCAGACAAGACGTTTACCGACGACTCTACTGGGGAGTTTGATTTTTATCAAAGGAAAGATACAGCCAGACGTCAACGGACGAACGGGAAAAACTCAACGTTTATCGACACCAACGGAGAGGTGACCAGACATCAACGGATGAACGGGAAGACTCGACCATACGTCAACGGACGAACGGGAGAAGCTCGACGTTTATCGACACCAACGGAGAGGTGACCAGTCATCAACGGATGAATGGGAAAGGAAGCGATGCAACCAAACATCAACGGAAGAATGGGAAAAACTCAACGTTTATCGATACCAACAGAGAGGTGACCAGACATCAACGGATGAACTGGGGAAAGAGACATACAACCATACGTCAACAGACGAATGGGAAAAAACTTCACCGTTTATCGACACCAACGGAGAGGTGAACACTTCACTGGAGAAGGAAAAAGATGTTTGCAACTGGAAACCAGATAGGACGTTTACCGACGACTCTACTGGGGTCTCTGGCTGGGGAACAACCAGACATTTACTGATGACTGGGAAAAATACTCGACGTTTACCAACATCGAAAGATGATGTTTACCGACATCAAAAGGGAACAACCAGACATTTACCGATGACTGGAGTGAGACTCGATGTTTACCGACACCAAAAAAGGGACACACACGGGTGCAAACATGACACTTACCGGTATCACAAGAACGACATCTTCAATATGTCAAGGCAAGGCTAAACACTTGCTGGGGGTTTCACTGGGGAGAATCAAGCTTTCCTTCCACGAACGGGTGAGGAAATAAACCTCTCTGGGGAGTTATCAATCCCGAATGCTGTCAGGAGCAACTGTAGCAAACGTGTCGTACAGGTGTTGAACAACGATCCGCCTCTGCCGGGGATACGGTCTGATTAGGTCGAACACATGAATGCATATGTTTGAATATTTCCATGGTGTAATGCTCCATATTGAATGGAAATGCTACGCGATTTAAGGATGCAATGATCACTACATGCAAGATGCAAATGATAGAAACTCCTGGTGGGGAGCAAACTGATTAGATTCTCCAACTCTGTGGGGAGACTCTGTTTGAGGAATGCTCTGCGGGGAGTAGCAACAACTTCTCACTCATGGTGAGGAGTAGCATCTCTGTTGGAGAAAGGCCACCGGGGACAAACTTCACTAGGCCCAATCCACTCGGGGACTCCGCTAAGGAAACAAACAATGGCGACTTACTGGGGTGAGCTGTCAATCCACAGGTAGGATAAACTCTGCTGGAGATAGATTTTCACCAAACTTGATCCTCTAGGGGAACTTGCTGGGGAAAACCATCAATACAAACCCTCTGCTAGGGAGATCCACTAGGGGAAAACACTCCACACCCTGATGGGGAAATGCATAACTCTATTGGGGAAATAACATACCCAACCATGCTGGGGAAAGCATTCACAACCCTGCCGGGGAAAAACGTTCACGACCATGCTGGGGATAGCAGTACTTCAAACCAGACTGCTGGGGAATAAAATACTCCACTGACACCTCCGCTGGGGATAACAATAGTTTTGATAGCCTTCCGACTTGCTTGGGGAAACAGTCACTTCCAAGCCTGCTGGGGAGTTAAAAACTAACCTTAGACCTGCTGGGGAATAAAACTCCACAGACGTCTCTGCAGGGGATAAAACTCTACAGTCGTCTCTGCAGGGGAAAACATAGTTCTGATAGCTTTCAGACTTGCTTGGGGAAACAGTCACTTCCCTGCCCGCTGGGGAAACATCCTCAACCTTGCTGAGGAATCCCTGATCTTGACTACGCTGGGGAGACAAGTCCTGAACTTGCTTCAACTGCTGGGAAAGATCCCCATCTCACACTACTGGACAGTGTTGACAACATCCCTGAACAAAACCATGGCTACCGTTCATCCAGGAACCAAAAGGTAACAACCTGCAAAACAGCATAAACATGCCCCAGGGGATTGCACGGACAAGATACACCCAAGTGTACTCAACATTCAAAATGATTTTCAAATGTTTTATCTTTCTGCACGTTATTGTCTAGCCTTCATATTTTTATATGCAATGTTTATCAAAAATTCGGACGTTTTTGCAAACAAAACAGTAAAATAAAATAAGAGAGTAATTTATCTGAATAACGACTTTTATTGATTGAAAATGGGCCTGAAAAGGCGAATACATCGGGAAGCAATTCCTAGAAAGACGTAATTGTGCACAAAAGGAAAAGTCTATCCTAATGGCAATGTGAACACGGCATCAACTATTTCCCAATTCTGTTATGACTCACAGATCATCAAATTTCTCCCCATATTCCTTGCTTTCTGAGAAGAACGACTGGACCGATCATACCCTTCGAGATGGTAGACGATGAAGTGCAATGAAGTACAGATAACTCATACTGTAGTCTTCGCTTTAATCCCTCTTTTGCCTGGATTGCCCTTTCGGGTTTCAATCCACCGGGATACCCATTTTTGCCTAAGCCGCCCTTGCGGGTTTTCGACTTACCGGGTGTACAAATTCTTTTCATTTTTTATCCCTAACTTTTGCCCGAACCTCTTCTTCTTTTTTTTGTTTTTTTTTGGTTCGCCGGGATGCCCTTTTTTGCCTGGACTCTTTTATTCTTTTTGTCCAGCGGGTCAATTCATGCGAAGTATTTTTTGACTACATCTGAGTTAACAGGGGACGGAAAATCTTCACCATCCATAGTTGTAAGCATCAAGGCTCCACCGGAGAAGACCTTTTTAACAACATATGGACCTTCGTAATTAGGAGTCCATTTGCCCCTGTTATCTGTACCGGGAGGAAGGATCCTCTTCAAAACTAGATCACTAGTCTGATAGCTTCGAGGACGCATTTTCTGATCAAAGGCTCTCTTCATCCTTCTCTGATACAACTGCCCATGGCACACAGATGCTAACCGTCTTTCTTCGATAAGGCTCAACTCGTTAAACCTTGTTCGAATCCACTCGGCTTCATCAAGCTTGACATCCAACAAGACTCTCAGAGAAGGAATCTCCACTTCAACAGGTAGGACAACTTCCATACCATACACAAGGGAGTAAGGGGTTGCCCCGGTCGACGTACATACTGAAGTACGGTACCCATGCAAAGCGAAAGGCAACATTTCATGCCAATCCTTGTACGTCACAACCATCTTCTGCACAATCTTCTTAATGTTCTTGTTTGCCGCCTCTACAGCACCATTCATCTTCGGTCTGTAAGGAGAAGAATTATGATGTTCAATCTTGAAATCTCTACAAAGTTCTTTCATCATCTTGTTGTTGAGATTCGAACCATTATCAGTGATGATTCTCTCGAGAACCCCATAGCGACAGATGATTTCCTTCTTGATAAACCGGGCAACCACTTGTTTGGTAACATTAGCATAGGAAGCTGCTTCCACCCATTTGGTGAAATAATCAATCGCAACCAAGATGAAGCGATGTCCATTAGAAGCAGTAGGCTCAATCTTCCCAATCATATCAATGCCCCACATCGCGAATGGCCAAGGCGAGTTCATGACATTCAGAGGGCTTGGTGGCACATGCACCTTATCAGCATAGATCTGGCATTTATGGCACTTCCGAGCGTACTTGAAACAATCGGATTCCATAGTCATCCAGTAATAACCGGCTCTCAACAATTCTTGGACATTGCATGACCACCAGCATGGGTACCAAAAGATCCTTCATGCACTTCCTGCATCAACATGTCTGCTTCGTGTCTATCCACGCATCTGAGCAGAACCATGTCAAAGTTTCTCTTGTACAACACATCATCCTGATTCAAATAAAAGCTTCCAGCTAGCCTTCTCAGGGTTTTCTTATCATTCTTCGACGCACCTTCAGGATACTCCTGACTCTTGAGGAAATTCTTGATATCATAGTACCACGGCTTCTCCTCAACAACAGACTCGGCTGCAAACACATACGCATGCCTCTCGAGTCGATTCACTGCAACATGTGGCACATGATTCCACCAATGAACTTTGATCATAGAAGACAAAGTAGCCAAGGCATCAGCCATCTGATTCTCATCCCGGGGGACATGATACAACTTCACCTTCTTGAAGAATGTCAGTATCCTTCTGGTGTAATCTCTGTAAGGAATCAAATGCGGCTGATTGGTATTCCAATCTCCATTGACCTGGTTAATCACTAGAGCGGAATCTCCATATATGTCAAGCGTTTTGATCCTCAGATCGATGGCTTCTTCTATCCCCATGATACAAGCCTCATACTCAGCCTCGTTGTTGGTGACATCAAAAGTCAATCTGGCAGAAAAAGGTATATGAGCACCTTTAGGGTTGATAAGCACTGCCCGAACACCGTTGCCATTCACATTCACAGCCCCATCAAACATCAATGTCCACTTGTCATCAGGATCCGGTCCTTCCTCGACAAGAGGCTCTTCGCAATCTTTCATCTTAAGATACATGATGTCTTCATCAGGGAATTCAAACATCATCGGCTGATAATCATCAACTGGTTGCTCGACAAGGTAGTCCGACAGAATACTACCTTTGATGGCCTTCTGCGACGTGTACTGGATATCATATTCTGTTAAAATCATCTGCCAACGGGCAACACGTCCGGTGAGAGCCGGCTTCTCAAAGATGTATTTCACTGGATCCATCTTAGAAATCAACAAAGTGGTATGGTTCAACATATACTGCCTCAGTCGGCGAGCAGCCCAGGCCAAAGCACAACAAGTTTTCTCAAGCTGTGAATATTTGATTTCACAGTCGGTAAACTTTTTGCTAAGGTAGTATATGGCATGCTCTTTTCGACCAGACTCGTCATGCTGTCCCAATACACACCCCATCGAGTTCTCAGTCACTGACAGGTACATTATCAGGGGTCTCCCAGGAACTGGAGGTATAAGGATTGGAGGTTTCTGTAAATACTCTTTTATCTTGTCAAAAGCTTTCTGACAGTCATCATTCCACCTGATTGCTTGATTCTTTCTTAGCAATTTGAATATCGGTTCACACGTGGCAGTTAGGTGAGATACAAACCTTACAATGTAGTTCAATCTCCCTAAAAACCCACGAACCTGCTTTTCAGTTTTCGGCTTAGGCATTTCTTGTATAGCTTTTACTTTTGCTGGATCAACCTCAATCCCTTTCTCACTGACAATGAAGCCCAACAGCTTCTCGGATCTCACCCCAAACGTACACTTGTTCGGATTCAGCCTCAGTTTGAATTTTCTCAGTCTGTCAAACAACTTCTGCAAATTAACCAAGTGCTCCTCTTCTGTCTGCGACTTCGCAATCATATCATCCACGTACACTTCAATCTCTTTGTGCATCATGTCATGAAAGAGAGTCGTCATAGCCCTCTGATAGGTAGCACCAGCATTCTTCATCCCAAATGGCATCACCTTATAGCAAAACGTGCCCCAAGGTGTAATGAATGTCGTCTTTTCCATGTCCTCTGGCGCCATCTTAATCTGATTATAACCAGAGAAACCGTCCATGAAAGAGAAAACCGAGGATTGAGCCGTATTATCAACCAATACATCAATGTGAGGTAATGGGAGGTCATCTTTCGGGCTCGCTCTGTTCAAATCCCGGTAATCGACACACATCCTGACTTTGCCATCCTTCTTCGGCACGGGAACAATGTTGGCCACCCACGGGGGATAAGTTGTAACTGACAGAAAACCCGCGTCAAACTGCTTTTGAACCTCTTCCTTGATCTTAACAGCCATATCAGGACTCGTTCTCCGAAGCTTCTGCTTGACTGAAGGACACTCTTCTCTGAGAGGTAGCCTATGCACCACAATATCGGTATCCAACCCAGGCATATCTTGATACGACCAGGCGAATATCTCCACATATTCTCTCAGCATCTCAATCAACCTTCTCTTGACATCTTCTTTCAAAGCAGCCCCGATCTTAATATCTTTTCTGGCGTCCTTAGTACCAAGATTAACAATCTCCAACTCCTCCTGATGAGGTTGGATGACCCTTTCCTCCTGCTTCAACAATCTGACCAATTCTTTAGGGAGTTCACAGTCTTCCTCACTCTCCTCTTCAGCTTGGTAGATGGGATTATTGAAATCATACTGAGCCATAACAGAACTGTTCATAGTGGGATCCGTAAGATCGATACTGCATGTTTAATGCTTTATTTTAGAAAAAAGAGTTCAAGAAAGTCACAAAAACAAAAACATTGCCATTTTTATTGTTTTGAAAAAAATGAAAAACAAAAACAGAAAGACAGGGATCACAAATTTGTTTGCAAAACGTCCTTTATTAATGATATCATTGAAAAACATGATGAGGTCCTACAATGAACCACTACGCCTTGGGCAGAACGTAGGGTTTTGTGCAAAATGAAAAAACAAAAGAAAATTACACTGTTTGAAGAGTAACTTGGACCACTTCTTCTGTCGTCCAGTTGTTGATCATCTCCCCTGGTGCACACGGGCGAACCCAGTTGTCTAGATCACAATCACTGTCACAATCTTCACTACTGGTTGCAAAGACATCACCGGGATTCATCAGCCCAGCGCTGGTAAAGATACTCGGACCTTTCTGCTCAATCTGCTCCGCCTGCAGAGGTTGATAACCAATACCGAACTTGTCTTCCTTGACAGGCAAATCCACCATTTTTCCCCAGCCTTCTGAATTACCAGAGTTGACAACCTCCATTGCCTGCTTGTAGGATGCAATTGAGGCACTTGGCTTCTTCTGCTCAGCGAAAGCCACCCTCTCAAGAGCAACAGTCTCGAATGCCTGGCATAAAGTTTCATGGATCTCGCCATCCACCTCTACATACTTGAAAGAGGATAGGTGACTCACCAGAATGTCTTCTTCACCGCACACAGTCACAATCTGACCGTTCCAGACATACTTCAACTTCTGGTGGAGAGTTGACGAAACTGCCCCAGCTGCGTGAATCCAAGGACGCCCCAATAAACAACTATATGCGGGCTGGATGTCCATCACATAGAAGATAATATCAAAAACCTCCGGGCCAATCTTAACCGGCAACGTGACTTCACCAAAAACAGACCGTTTGGATCCATCAAGGCACGAACAATCAGATCGCTGGGAGTGAGGACAACCCCTTCAACATCTATCTTGCGCAAAGTCTTCTTAGGCAGTACGTTTAATGAAGATCCAGTATCCACCAACACGTGCGACAATACTGCGCCTTTGCACTCCATAGTGATATGCAGGGCCTTGTTATGCTTGCGACCTTCAAGCGTTAAGTCCAAATCTGTGAACCCCACACCATGCCTGGTACTCACATTAGCAATCACACCCTCCAACTGGTTAACAGAGATCTCTTGAGGCACGTAAGCCAGATTCAGCATTTTCAACAAGGCATTACGGTGTGCCTCAGAGCATAGCAGCAATGAGAGAATAGAAATCTTGGGCAGAGTCTGATTCAGCTGATCTACAATCTTGTAGTCACTCTTCTTGATTATCTTCATGAACTCCTCCACATCTTTCTCAAACGAGCCCTCAGGCGCCTCCTTCTGAGCAGGTTCTTCATCAACCACAGCCTGTTTACCCTTAGCTTTGGCGAGAGCCTCAACATTGTTATCTCTCAACGGTTGGGGAGCAAACAGACGACCGCTTCTGGTAAAACCTCCAAGCCCCCCCACATTGTCCACAACTGGACTTGCAATCATAGGAGTTCTACTCGGCAACCCAATCGTCACTGGAGCTTGGTTAACTAGCCTGACCTGACTTTCAGCCCTTCGGTTACTATGGTAAGCATTGTCATACTTCCACGGCACTGCTTTACTGTTCTCAACCGACCTTTTTCCTGAAGCAACGATGGTAGTGGGAGCACTGACAGTTACTGGAGCAGAAATGGTAACAGGAGTACCACTAGTTGCAGACGCACTGACAGTCCTCTGGCCACGTCCCTCAGACGGTTTGAAATAAATGGTGACAGTTGACACCATCTCACGATCTTTAACAGCCCGACTAAACTGTAAACAGCCCTCATCAATCAGATTCTGGATACCAGCCTTCAACTGTACACAACCATTCTCTGACTCTGCACAATCTACACAGCCCTGGTCACAGCCCGGTAATACTCCCCCACTCAACAGACGACCCTTCACAACAACTAACGGAGTCTGAATCTCATCAATACTGACAACCAAGTCTTCAGCTTCACCGTCTTCCAAAGGATTCACTCTATGCGCGCCATGCTGAGGCATTGGGTTATTCACAACATTCGGCACAGGAGCAAAATTGATTGTTTTGGCGTCAATTAAGTCCTGGACCTTATGATGAAAAGCCCTACAGTTTTCAATGTGGTGTCCTGGAGCACCAGAATGGAAATTACAACGTACGTTGGCATTATACCCAGGTGGTATCTTTGTCAACGGAGCCATGGTGCGCAACTCAACAAACCCCAATCTGAGCAATTCAGGCAATAACTCAGCGTAGGTCATCGGCAACGGGTCGAAACGACGATCAGGCATCCTCTGTCTAGGTTGATACTGATGTTGTTGTTGTTGTTGTTGTTGCGGCGGTTGTTGAACTCTCTGTTGTTGCTGTTGTTGACGTGGTTGAGGTGCTGGAATAGTTACGGCAGCAACCTGGCGATATTGCCCTCTGTTCATATTCCTTCGGTGTTGCATAGCATTGGTTTCACCCTCTCTTCCGTGAGGTACCCCAGCAAATGGTTTCTTTAAAGATGAGGAACCAGCATCCTGAATCTTCCCAGCTTTGATCAAACTCTCTGTTCTCTCTCCACAAATCACCACATCGGAAAAACTACCGAATGGGCAGCTCCCCATCCGGTCCATGAATACACCCTGTAACGTACCGATGAACATGTCAGTCAACTCCCTCTCCAGCATAGGGGGTTGTACTCTTGCGGCCAACTCACGCCACCTCTGGGCGTACTCCTTGAAGCTCTCTCCAGATTTCTGACATAGACTCTGCAACTGAGTCCGGCTCGGCGCCATGTCCATATTATGTTTGTATTGCCTCAAGAAGGCCTCACCCAGATCCCTCCAGCTTCGGATAGAATCTCTCTTAAGCTCAATGTACCAATCCAAGGAAGCTCCAGAAAAGCTATCCTAGAAGAAATACATCCACATTTTCTCATCATCTGTATAAGCAGAGATCTTCCTGTAATACGCCTGCACATGGGTGCGAGGACAAGAAGTACCGTTGTATTTATCGAACGAGGGCGCTTTGAACTTGTAGGGAATTCTCAATCCTTCCACCAGACCCATATTTGTAACATCAAAACCCGGAGAGTTCTGACACTCCATGGCTCTGATCTTCTCAGCTAGGGCATCAACCTTCCTATCCCTTTCGTCAGTTCTTCCCACAACTTCATCATCCTCACTGAGGAGAGTAAACATGTCCTCCTGTCTGTCAACCAACGGAGCAGGATGTCGAACGGGAGCACGGGTTGCTCTGGCATTAACAGTCTTTGCAGCAAGAGGCTGTCCATTAATCCGAATACCCCTCAAATCATCACCCATGGCGTAATCATTGACGGGAGCAACAACAGCAGCATTGTCGGTCACAGGTGCACCCACTGGTGAAGCACGACTGGGAGGTGGGAGTACAACTTCTTGTCTCTGGGCTAAGGCACGCAGCTCCTCTTGCCCTTGAACGACCCCTTGCATCATTGTCATGAATTGGGCCATGTTAGCCCTCATCTCAGCTAACTCAGCTTGCACTTGGTCCATGTTCCTCTGTTGATTCAGTCTGGTTGCGTAGCGGTGCGGACGTTGATCAGCTATCCTGCCTGACACAGGAACCAGAGTGAGAAGTCTCGAGCAAGAACACCTGTTATGCAAAATGATATGTGTATGATGCTTATGATGCATATGATGCACATGATATGTTCATTTCTCAGACATTCAAGAGCCCAATTCATCTCTCAAGAAATGGCAATCCTGCCATACAAACAACAAAGAAGCAACATACACAAGACAGTGAGCACCAAGGTGAAACGTTAACAACCTCATACATAGATATGAGCAACAAGAATCATACAACAATATTCAGACAAGGATCCCAATGATCGGAGTACAACAATGAATCCCATCCAACAAGCCTGGAGGTGATTCTCAACATAAACAACAGAGATACAAGCTAAGACAAATGGCCTCCAGGAATGAGAGTCTTCAGATAATGACACTGGTCTATCAACAGGTCACATTCTGAACATTTTGGCAGGGGAGGGAGCTTCTCCTTCAGTTGTCTTCTGAGCTCCATAACTTCTCCTCCAAGCTGGTTCTCTGATGCATGTCTCAAGTCTACCTCCTTCTTCAATTGGATGTCTTTGTCCCTAAGTTGCTTCTCCAAGTCTCGTATCTTCTTCTGATAAGTAGCTTCAACTCTCTGCAACCTCAAGCACTCCCAGTGTTCTTCATTCAACAAGGTCTCTATCTCCTCATAGGATCTCTTCTTGCTCTTCAATCTAGCAACATCCTCACCCTGCACGCCCTTGAGTTGATGAGCCAAGTTTAACTTGTCAGCTTTGGCTTTGTAAAGCTCCATCTGGGTATCTTGTTCCTTCTCCTTCAACCGACGATTCTCCATCAATGCTTGCTTATACTGCTCATCAGGCACACTCTCAGCAAGGATCAAAGGTGGTTGCTCTTGCAAAGACTCCATCCTATCATAGGGCAACAACAAAGTCTCAACTCTATTCTTGACCCAATCAAGGTAATCAGGCATAGCAATGGCAAACTTTCTCCCTAGAACAGCTCCATCCTTGACACCAATGGTCTTCCAAGCCCTTCCTACTTGCTCCAATCTCGCAGGGTCACTTCGCTTCTCAAAGTACACACTCTCGGCTATCTCAGCATCAAGTGGTCTTCCATTCATCACAAACCCCAACTGGTGAAGAGAAAGAATCGGGTTGTAATTGATGCAACCCTTAGTCCCTATAAGTGGCACGTTACGAAACTCTCCACAACTCATGATGACATTACGCACATCCATCCGGTAAGATTGCTATCTGATATCATAGGAGGTGAGAGACATAACCCTCTGAGTCTACTTACGGGTGCTCTGAGCATCCACAAAAGGTCCACTGACTGGCAGAAGAGACAAGAACCATCTGAGCAACAATGGGAGACAACATCTGATAGCTCCACCCTTACCATGCCTACGGTGAATAGCATAGTAGGTGTCAGCTAACAAAGTAGGAACCGGGTTTCTTCCAATTAAGATAGTGACTGCAGTAAGGTCCACAAAGTTAGGCATACTCGGGAACAAGACAATCCCGTAAATCATGATAGCCAACTGAGCATGAAAAGCTTCCCAATTTCCCTTCTTTGCTTCTTCTCTAGCCATCCTCAGCAAACACTTCAAAGGCAACCCTACCACATCACCACTCGACTTCCAATTGTCACTCACTTCCTTGATACTCATATGAAGAGCTCTGGCAACAGCTCTGAAATCAACCTCCTTCAGAACATCCAAGAAAGGAACCTGATACCGGATCGAGACATTCAGCAGAATGGAGTACTCCTCGAGAGTGGGCGCTAACTGGTAATCCTAGAAAGTGAAACAACGGAGCTCTGGGTCGTAAAACTGTAGAAGAGTCTGCAACGGCACTGGATCTACCACCATCTTCAACAGTGTCAACAAATCCCCATACTGATCAACAAACCCCTTCTGATTACCGTCGGTCACCAAGTTGCTCAACTCTATCAGAGACGTCAAAGGCTCACGGTGGAAACTGTAGGAGCAAGTCTTCCGCTTCAACTCTGGAACGGTTACCATCTCTCACAGTGAATAGACCCCTGAATGAACCTGAGAAATGATATGCATGAAGAGATTAGCTTTTCTTCTTTTCTTTTTTCTTTCTTTTCAATTTTTTTTTTTGCATTATTTTTCTGAAAATAAACATGCTATGATGCAAATGATGCAGACACGATTGGTCGACTGTGTATCTCGGAGCACAGGATCAAAGCTTCGGCTTGAATTCGGAACCACAAAATCATCTGAGACCCACAATTCATCTGAGACCCAAAAATCATCTGAGACCCAATCTGTAGAACCGAGTCACCAACAGGATCACAAGTCACCAACAAGTCACCGACAAGTCACCAACTGTACCTATAATAATGATCATTCCCTCCCCACTCACGGGTGTCATCTAGGCCAGGGTAAGGTCGAGAGAAACGCAGCATAAATAACCCTTTCATAGAATATCATCATATACACACCCGAAGTATGTAACGATAATACCCCATCAGAGTCTGAACTGCTCGTGATACCAAGTTCCGCTAAGTGGCGCAATACCACCCGCTTCCCAAGAATCACTCTATTCCTAGGTGTCCTAGAGTTCACTCATAGCCTGGGTATTGGGCCTTTTACCTCATGTAACTCCCACCCCAACAGAGAGACAAACACAGCACAGCCAGCACAGATGAACAGATGATGAATGCAAACATAAATACAAACATAAATGCAAACAAATAATGCAAACATAAATAAATGAATGCAATAAATGAAACAGCAAAAGCAACCAAACCCTATCCTAGAGAGCGCTAGGAGAGACTCGCTTAGGGAAGATGGACCAGCAAGAGGTCAACTTCTCTATTTTCCCCAGCAGAGTCGCCAGCTGTCGCATTACGCGAAAAACCGGCGGGAAAACGAAACAACAGAGCCGCCATCATGCGTTATTTATCCCAAAGGAGGGAAAGGAAACGCTCGAAGTAAACCTGGAAAGGAATGGTCTCGCGACCAAAGAGACTTAAATTCCTTTAGGGATTTAGAGTCGGGAATAGAGCTGTGGCAAGCAATATAGATCGCCCCTTACGCTCTCTCTAAAAAAAGCCCTTCTTAGTGCGATACCATATTGGAACCATAGAGATGCCCCGTACTCTCCTCGGGGAAGCCCTTTTGAAACTGAGAGGGAATAACACTTATATATAAGATATTGGAAAACTTCCCGTAAGGTAATTATGGGTACCCCAACTTACGACAAAGCTCAAAGCTAGTGATTGCAAAGTACTTGGGATCGGGAGTCGGTTATGCGAAGGGAAGGTATTAGCACCCCTACGCATCCGTCGTACTCGACGGGATCCACGCTCAAAAGAAAGGATAAGGTTGCTAAAAACTGCTCACAAATACCACACAAGGCTGGAAGGAAACACAGAAAGACAAGAGAAACTAACTCGGCAGGATATCGCATCCTGGGCCTACGTAGTCTATCAGGCACTAACATCAGAGTCGACGTAGTTCGGGACAGGGGAAACGTGCTCGCTAGGATGTCGCATCCTATGCATACGTATCTTCTCTAACCGGAGAAGAATCCGAGCACTCGTAGCTCGGCTAACGCACGCCAAACAAAACACAAACAGGAAAACATGGAAACCGAATGCCAATCGCTGGACTTACATCAGACTCCGAACCAACAAACACACACACAGGAAACCGACTGCCGATCGCTGGACTTATGTCAGACTCCAACAAGCAAACAAGACACAGGAAACCAACTGCCAATCGCTGGGCTTATGTCAGACTCCAAACACACACAAAGGGTTGAAAAAGAAAAAGGGCGCCCGGAGAGATCAGCTCATCTCCTGCCTACGTACCTCATCTGGTATGAGGATCAGGGCGACGTAGTTCCCCTAAACAGGGAAAGAACTTCTAACCTAACCAGAGACAAAGGGAGATAACAGACTACTAGGGAGACTACGACTCGAGCCTAGAAGTTGTCATGCACACGATCCCTATGTTAAGGTTTCTATCTAACTTGCACAGGGAGCAAGCTATCCTAAACAACACAGGCAAATACATACAAGCACAAAAAGCAAGCACACACACTATATGCAAACAAATGGGCTCACACAAGGTTAGGCTATAAAAACACGCCAACTGGAATCGGGTGTAGTTAGCTCTTAACCCTAACATTGAGAGTTAGGGTGAAGCAGATGAAATGGGAAGTGAGGGTAAGACCTCACAACTCTTATCCCTGGCCTGGGAGAGCTTCAGACAAATGAAAGTGTGGGAGTTCAGAATGTAGGAACTCTTCTCCACATATGACTGACACAACAAAGATCTTGGGTTATTATCCACAATGCATCAACACAATGGTGTGAGCAAAGTGGATGACACACTGAATAGCAGGAGATGGATTGCACATCTCTTTTATCTGCCAATTGCCTCATAAGAGGACTTTTCCTGCTTGGCACAAAAGTAAACATTCACAAGCATTGCCTCTTAAAGAGGGCTTCAGACAGGTGCCTGCCCACATAACAGGACAGGTCTTCCAGACTACATGAAGTCAGAGAGTTATACCTCAGTGGTTAAGTAACCAAGCAAAGCAAAAGCAAGTTCAAAAGAACTCAAAGCAACTTAGGTACCTGAAAAAGTCTAAACCAATCAGTTTACAATTCAAACAATCAAACAGACAACAGTCATCAGGCAATAGTACACAGACAGACAAAGCATTAGGCAACAATGTGCAAGGCACAAGCCAATAGGCACAACACAAATGACTTGGCATCAACCTACAAAACAACATAAGGTTAGCCAACATCAATCAACTAATCAATCCAAATGAGTGAACCACTTCAACCATGGTAATGTGCTTCTTAACCTGAAATCCACAATCCAAACAGTGAGTCCAAACCACTAGGTCAAAGCCTAGGGTCAAAAGACGGTCAAACATTCAAAACAGAACATGAAATTTAACATGAATCAACTTCAATCACATCTTGAAACATTCCAAAAGGTCTCATATCAATATCGTTAACCAAAAGCATTTCATGATCAATTGAATGTTCAAGGCAATTTTAAAGTTCAAATGTGACCAACCAGAATGAAAAATCTCAATTAAATCAGAAATGATTCAAATAATTCCAACAAAATTCATGCTCATTCACAACATCCATAACATGCATCATACAAAAAATCAGGACAATTGGAGATCATTTGGCATGGCAAACACATCATTCAAGTTGAACATCACAAGGTGTGACACAAATTGTCACACCAACTTAGCACAACCATAAAGCAAAAATGACAATTGATAAAAATACAAAATTAACACCAAAATGTCAAGCAATGTGTCTAGTTATAGCATGTAAAATTTCACATTCATTGGATCAAAGACCAGCATTTCACACCATGATAACCAAAGCAAGGTCAAACATACATACATGTGCAAACTCCTTAGACAAAATATTTTCCAAGCCAGGCACAACTTGCATTTTGATAATCACAAAAAAGTAGATAGAAGGAGGAACATAATGCAAAAAATTGGGATGAATTTGGATGAGTTTTCAATTTTAAATGGATTTTTGAAGTTGAGAAAAATTTGAAAGTGAAGCATGAAGCCAAGGTATGAAATGATGAAGGAACTAGTGAAAAAAACAAGGCAATATGCAAAATGCCCTCAGCCGGATTCGATGCATGTGAATTTTTGAATCACCAAGCGCGCGCTACATCAAAACGACGTAGTTTTGATGTCAAACCCTAATCTGGCGCGCATGCATGGATTTAAAAAACCGCAGGTAATGCCTATGCGTTCCGCAGGAAACCTCATGCGTTTCGTGGCAAAATTCGCAGGAAATTCTCCAGCAAAACTGGAAAATGAAGAACACGATGAGGATCATGAAGATCTTCATCCAATTTTTCCAGATTTCATAAACATGTCCAGAAATCCAAAATTTCTACATCAATCAATTCGCCAGGCCACAAACAACAAGGATTCAAGGTTAATTTGCACTAAAACATCATAGCATGCTTGGATCGAAGGAATCAAATATCCACATCAAAACTTCAATTACATGTAACTTGCTCAAAACAGCATGAAATCATTTCAAATTTGTACCAGGATTACCACCATTCAAAGATCTACACAATAGGCATGATGATTTGCAAAATTAAAGAGGTCGAAAAACCAACCTCTTGATGAACATAATTGGATTCACTTGCTTCCAAGCCTTGCCACGCCTCAAATCTCTTCCAATATGCTTCTTGAGATGAATGATGATGAATGTGAGGCTCAAGGATACATGAATCCAGCTCAAGCTTCAACTGCCATGGATGCTTCACACCTTGAACATGAACAAGAATGCAACAATTTCCTCTGTTTCCACGTGCAAATGTGCTCAATTATGCTTCATGATGATGAATTGATCACTGGAAAATGCTTAGGTTTGAAGAATTTTGGGAAAAAAAGTGAGAGAAAATTTTGAGAATTTGGTTGAATCTAGATCTAGAATGTTCAATCTGATGAAAACAATTATGATTAAGTATATATACCCCATGCTAATCATGTTTAGAAAGTGTTTAGGGCAAATGCAAATGAAGTTAATCACTTTTAAGGTGTAAGAGAAAAAATGATATTTTATCTCCATGCACCTCCATGCACGTGAACAGTGCACACTCTTGGTCCAAAATGCCTTAAAAACATTCCATGCACACATTGAAATTGGTTTGGTATGCATATGTTCAACCAAAATGATGTTATGCAATTTCTTCCCAAAATCTTCATGAGTGAGCCAATGCCATGCAAATGAGATTTTATGTCAAGTGATGGTATGCTTGGAAAATACATGTCATAAGATCAATATGCAAAAAGAACCACTCAAATTGGAGTTTTGGTTTGAAAGTTATGCTCATTTGAAGTTTTAACCACACTTTTCCATGATTGGACCATATCTCCTCAACCACACATGAGAAATTCATGATCTTGGACTTTTTGGAAATGGGAGAGAAAGATCTTCAAATTTCATGTTGGACAAAATTTCATTTAAAGCTTTCTTGATGATGTAATCTTGAGTTGAAGTTGGTCCAAAACCTTTCCATTTTTGGAAAGTTCAAATTACAGGTCACTTGCTATTTTGGGAAAGTCTTGATCTGACTTCAAATTCTTCAATGTTGATGTTTGAGATGTCAAATGAGGCTTGTTTGCACATGAATGAGGCATCACTAACCATTTCCCACCTCCAAATCCATAGTTAACTGTGCAGTTGACTTCTGTTGACTTTTGTGGGCCTCAGATGATTTGCACATGGACTGATGAATTCTGAGCCTTCAACACTAGGCCAAATCACTTCAAAATGATCCTTGAATCATGTGAACTCATTGCACCAACCCTAGGGCTTTGATCTCATGGACAATGCTCTTGCTTGCTTGCACAGCTGAATCTCCTGACCAGTCTTGCCTGATGACATGATGGATTATGCAAATGATAATGCAATGTTTATGACCTAAACATGAAATGTATATACAAATGGGAGGTGCAAATTTGAGGTGCTACACCTGTTGCAGGCAGTTATTGGTCCCAAGCGAGTTCATAGGTACCCGACAAAAGAAAACTGTCCACGACTAGCAATGGACCAGATACGGAAAGAACTGGCTGATGTGCGTGAAAGGATGGATCAGTTCATGACATTGATGACTGGTATGGCAGAAGGCCAAGAAAAGCTGAGGGAATTGGTTAAGCAACTGAGGCCCGATCCAGAGGTGGAAATACCAAGTGCTGAGGGGAACCCTGGTAACCCTGGGAACCCCGGTAACCTTGGGAACGCTGATAACCCTGTGAACACTAGAAACGCGGGTAACGCAAATGTTGATGGAAACCCGGGTAATGTTGGCAACACGGGAAATGTTGGGAATGGTATTGGCGGAAGGTACAATGTGAATCAAGGGATTGGGATTAACGGGCGCCCCGTTACTGAAGATTGTCAGTATGATCAATTTTCTTTGCACGACGAGGCCCTCGAGACCACTCGCTGTATGGATGAGCTTGCTGAGAAGCTCAAATCTTTGGAGTCTCAAAATTCCTTAGGTTTTGATGTCACCAATCTTGGTCTGGTTCAGGGAGTAAGGATCCCTTACAAGTTCAAACCCCCTACTTTTGAGAAATACAACGGGGCTTCTTGCCCACGCACTCATCTCCAATCTTATTTGGGAAGGTTGGGAGCTCACACGGAAGATGAAAAGTTATGGATGTACTATTTTGAAGACAATTTAACTAGAGCTTCTTTTGAATGGTATTCTCATTTGTCTCGTACTACTATCAAGTGCTGGAAAGACTTGGCAGAGGCTTTTGTCAAGCAATATCAATACAACTTGGACATGGCTCCAAATCGGACCTTGTTGCAAGGAATGTCTCAGACTGCCAAGGAAACCTTTAGAGAATATGCTCAGCGTTGGAGACAGATTGCTGCATCCGTCCAACCCCCTATGTCTGAAAGGGAGATGGCGGACATGTTCATGAACACTCTTCAACGCAATTATATCGAGAGATTGGCTGCTTGCCCGTCAATCAGCTTTGCAGAGATAGTGATTGCTGGAGAAAGGATCGAGAGTCTGTTGAAGATTGGCCGAATTCAAGACAACAGTGCTTCCAACTCATCAGTTCCAAAGAAACCGTTTGCTGGTAACGGTCAGCAAAGAAGAGAAGGTGAGACGAGCGTTGTATATGCCGGCAGAGGCAGGGGCAGAGGACTCCCTAATTATTATCAAGATCAAGTGGCCGCAGTCACTATTCCAACACCTGTTCCTCAACCGTAGTATCATCCGCAACAGCAACCCAGGTACAACAATCAACAACAAGGAGGTAATCCGGGTCAGCAGAGACTCTATCAACAACGTCCAAGGCAGGCGGACCGGGTTATTGAGCCAATCCCAATGCCTTATTCTATATTACTTCCCAAGCTGATTGACATGAATCTGGTTACGTTGAGAACTCTGGCCCCACCGGTCGATCCCAACAATCTTCCTAGAGGTTATGATGTCAACGCCAGATGTGCTTTTCACTCCAACGCACCTGGCCATACTACAGATAATTGCAAGGCTCTCCAGCTAAAGGTACAAGATTTGAGAGATGCCCAGGCCATCAATTTTTCTCTGGTGCCTGATGTTATCCAAAACCCGATGCCAGCTCACGACGGGCAGAGGATTAATGCTGTTGATAGTGGGGAAACTTTGAATTCGGTTTCTGATGTGACTAAAGTGAAGACTTCACTATCGGTGGTCAAAGACCGACTCTTGAAAGGACGGATTTTCCCGGGCTGTGGGGAAGAGTGCAGAAATTGTCAAGACGCCGAGAACGGATGTGATAGTTTGAGAAGGGGTATTCAGCAACTGATAGATGAAGGTTGTCTTCAGTTCGATCATACTCGTCCAGTGAAGAATGATGTGTCGACAGTAACGTTTTATTTCACTCCTGAAGAAATATATGTTCCCGAGAGACCCGCTTCGACAACAATATATTTCCCAGAAAGTCCAGCACCAGTTTACTTTGACAACCCTCAACCGACTTTGATTGGTCCGGTCACCATCACGGTACCAGGACCTGTTCCGTATGAGAAAGACAGTGCTATCCCGTGGCACTATGGGGCTGATATCTACTGCCAGGGGCAGAAAGTTAACGAAGAAGACATTGACATTGGTAGCTCCGCTGTAGACAATGCTGGAGGAATTGGTGGCTTCACTCGCAGTGGACGCCTATTTGCACCATCAACATTGCGCACGAATGCTGAAGCTGAGGCAGCTGCCAAGGCTAAAGGAAAACAGGTATCCTCCGAAGAGGTTACTACCGAGGAAGCTCCTCCTAAGACCGCATTCGAGAAGGAAGTGGATGAGTTTATGAGGATTATCAAGAAAAGTGACTACAAGGTAGTCGACCAGCTAAATCAGACACCCTCAAAGATCTCCATTCTCTCACTATTGATGTGCTCTGAGGCACACAGAGCAACCTTGTTGAAAGTACTGAATATGGCTTATATTCCCCCAGAGATAACTGTTGACCAGCTGGAGTCGGTAGTTTCGAATGTACACACTAGCCATGCGCTAGGTTTCACCGATTATGACCTAACATCTGAGGGCAGGAATCACAACAAAGCCTTGCATATCACAATGGAATGCAAAGGGACGGTGCTTTCCCATGTTTTGGTTGATACAGGTTCTTCTCTGAATGTTCTCCCAAAGAAAGCCTTAACGAAGTTGGATTGCGATGACGCCACCCTGAGGCCGAGTAATTTAGTTGTAAGGGCTTTTGATGGCTCTAAGCGAGCTGTTTGTGGCGAAGTTGAGTTGCCAGTTATGATTGGACCGCAGGTATTCAAGAGTACCTTTTATGTGATGGATATCCAGCCTGTCTATAGCTGTCTGCTAGGTCGACCCTGGATTCATGCTGCCGGTGCTGTTACTTCTACTCTCCACCAGAAGCTCAACTATGGACTAGAAGGTCAGATCGTCACCGTCTGTGGTGAAGAGGATATTTTTGTTAGCCACCTGTCTACATTTAAGTATGTGGAGATGGATGGCGAGATGCATGAGATGCTGTGTCAGGGCTTCGAAGCCATAAACATCAGTGAGGTCGCGCCCGAAACTGTCTTTTCACCTGAGTATGAGAAGGTCGGGACTTCTATCTCTTCATACAAGCAAGCTGTTGAAGTGGTTAAGGCTGGTAATGCCCAAGGCTGGGGCAAATTTGTGGAGCCAATCATAAAAGAAGACAAGTTTGGATTGTGGTATACTCCGGGGTCTCAAAAGAATGAAGCCGGTACTTTCTCCAGCGGGGGGTTTGGTTTCTCCCCACACCGTCAATGCTGCAGATGAAGACAAGGCTGACAGCGACTGTGACTTAGATAGCTGGATTCGCCCGTGTGTCCCAGGAGAAAAGCTCGACAATTGATCATCTGAAAAAGTCGTCCGGTTTACTCTACTGAAGGAGTAATTTTTATTGTTTTCCTTTTATCACATGCATAACAAAGTCTTACACTTTGACCAAGGTGTAATGACTCATCTGTAGGGCCATCCATTTAGTTACATTTCGCAATTATTTTCATCATCAATAAAGGACAACTTTTGCAAACAATTTTGTGTTCTCTTTCTTTCAATTATTTTTACTTTTACAAAAACGGCAATGTTTCTTTTTCGTTTTTCTTTCCAAAAAACACCTCGTAAAACTGATCACCCGGATCTCACTGCTAACGACACTGCTATGGCCAAGTATGACTTCAACAATCCTATCTATCAAGCCGAAGAAGGGGTTGAGGAATATTGTGAATTGCCTGAGGAGTTAGCCAGGTTGTTGAAACAGGAGGACCGAGCTATCACACCTTATCAGGAGGTGGTTGAGACCATCAACATTGGTACCGAAGACGACAAGAAAGAGATCAAGATTGGGGTCAGTCTACAAGCCGAGAGGAAAAGACCGTTGATCATGTACTTGACTGTGTTAGAAAGGTCAATGGGTTGTGTGCTCGGTCAGCATGACGAGTCAGGTCGAAAAGAGCATGCAATATACTACCTTAGCAAAAAGTTTACCGACTGTGAACAAAGATACTCACTGCTCGAGAAAACTTGTCGCACTTTGGCATGGGCTGCTCGCCGACTAAGACAGTATATGTTAACTCACACGACTCTATTGATATCAAAGATGGATCAAGTCAAGTATATTTTTGAAAAGCCAGCAGGGTTGCTAGGTGGCAAATGATGCTGACAGAGTATGACATCCAATACACTTCACAAAAAGCCATCAAAGGAAGAGTCTTGTTAGACTATCTTGCCGCGCAACCGATTGATGATTACCAACCTATGAGGTTCGACTTTCCTGATGAGGATATCATGTTTCTCAAATCGAAAGATTGCGAGGAACCACTCCCGGAGGAGGGGCCTGATCCTGAATCCAAATGGATTATGATGTTTGATGGGGCGGTCAACGTCAATGGTCGCGGAGTTGGTGCAGTGTTGATCACACCGAAGGGGGTTCATATGCCATTTTGTGCCAGAATAACTTTTCCCTGCACCAACAATGAAGTCGGACGAAGCAGAATGGGTCCGTTCTCGATACAATCAACTAAGCCTAGTTGAGGAAAAGAGACTGGAAGCTATATGCCATGGCCAGCTATATCAGTGACGGACGAAGAGAGCGTTTGATCAGAAAGTGCGCCCTCGGGAGTATCGAGTCGGTGAATTGGTACTCAAAAGAATTCTTCCTCCCAACACAGATCACAGGGGCAAATGGACACCGAACAACGAGGGTCCATACGTGGTTAAAAGAGTTTTCTCTAGCGGAGCTCTGATGCTAACAACCATGGATGGCGAAGACTTCCCGTCCCCTGTCAACTCAGACGTAGTTAAAAAATACTTCGCATAAAATAGACCCGCTGGACAGTAAAAAGAATAGTCCAGGAAAAAAAGGGGCATCCCGACGAACCAAAAAAAAGAATGAAGAGGTTCGGGCAAAAATTAGGGATATAAAAAAAATGTACACCCGGTGAGTCGAAAACCCGAAAGGGCGGCTCAGGCAAAAAAGGGTATCCCGGTGGATTGAAAACCCAAAAGGGCGGTCCACGCAAAAGTTAGGGAATAAGCGAATAACTGTGATCTGAGTTCATCCGTGTTATATCACCGTTTCATTCAATCCGGCAATCTTCGAAGGTTAAAGATCGACTAATCATCCACTTCAGAAAGCAAGATGAGCAAAGCGTCTTGAGGACATACGAGCCATAGCAGAGTCGAAACTCGGTGGGACCCCGTTTCCACATTGCCATTAGGATAGTTTCTCTTGTTCAATTTATAGCGATTGCCACTTTCTAGGGATCAGCTTCCTGATGTACTCGCCTATTCCTGGCACAAATTTTTCAACCAACAAAAGTCGAATAATTCAGTTAAAAAGCCTCTTTACTTTTCATTTATCAGTTTGTTTGCAAAAGACGTCTGAATTCTTGAGGAAACATATTGCATCTGAATGTAATGGCGGCTTTTGCAGATGACTTGCGCAAGAAAACAGTCAAAATTGCTTTGAATGTGCTTAATCCCGGACGGTGAATTCAAACCGAGTAATTCCCTGGGGCATACGTGTATTTTTTGGTTACAGGTCACAGGAACCGGATGCCAAGTCATGATTCCTCACCCCCAAGCGGTTGACAAAGCCTCTCCTCTGCAGAGCAGGTTCCCCAGTAGAGTTGACAATATCCAGACTGTATATCCCCAGCAGAGTCGACAGTGCCAGACTGTATCTTCCCAGCAACAGCGGAGTAGTCGCATACCCAATAGACAAGAGGGTGGTGTTCCCAGTGTTCATCTCGTCCCCAGCAGATTATTTTTTTTAACATATTTGTTTTAATCCCCAGCCTGAGGACGATTAGCAAGTTCATATCCCCAGCAAAGGTCGATTCCTACGACATTTCCCCAGGAAGTGCTTTCCCCACAGACTCTCCTCACAGAGCCTCGCCAAACAAAGTTTCCATAGTTGATACTTCCCCAGCAAGGTCAACTTTCCAGAAAAAAGCCGATTTATTTTCGGTGGCTCCCCGGTCCCGGCAGACGGATCGTTCCCCACAGCGCATTCAAGGATTGATACAGCGATCCGTTCCCTACCGGAGCTTGCTTCCCCAAGCAGATTTCTTTTTTGCACCATGCATAACATTTGCATTTGCATTTGCATGCATATCAAGCATACACATAAGCTGATAAACGGTTTCTTCAAAGCTGACTGAAGAATTACTTTACAACCAAAGTCATGAGATTCAGCCAGAGGATCAAATGTGTGTGATCCAGCATGAGGGTCAATTCGAAGATTCAGCCTGAGAATCGTTTTCCAATGAGCCAGCCTGAGGTTCAATTTGAAGATTCAGCCAGAGAATCGCCTACAAACGTTATTTCCCCAGCAAACCAGCTAGAGGAGTAGATTGAAAGTTCAACAGAAAATCAATTTACAAGAGGATCCAGCCCGCGGATCGCAATTTAAAAACAAAAGTCTAATTGAAGGGTCGTTACAGCATGTTCTAGCCTGAAGAATATGTACGAAGCCCAAAAGGTGGAATATTCTCGAAGCTGCATATCTAACATGAAGATTGAGTGTAGATTTCGAAAGGGGGTCAACCAGCGCATGCCCCAGATGCGAGATCCTGATGATGGGAGTTTATCATCAAAACAATCCAGATCTAGCTAGAAGATAAAATTCAGATCTAGCCAGAAGATCGAAGTAGATTCAGCCAGAGAATCAAAGAAAATAGATTCAGCCAGAGAATCGAAACAATTCAGATCTAGCCAGAAGATCGAAATAGATTCAGCCAGAGAATCGAAACAATTCAGATCTAGCCAGAAGATCGAAGAAGATCTAGCTAGAAGATCGAAGTCAGGTCTAGCCCGAAGACCGGAAATAGATTCAGCCAGAGAATCGAAATAATTCAGATCTAGCCAGAAGATCGAAGTAGATTCAGCCAGAGAATCTAAGAAAATAGATTCAGCCAGAGAATCGAAACAAAGGAGATCTAGCCAGAAGATCGAAGAAGATCTAGCCAGAAGATTGAAACCGTATCCAGCCCGAGGATCAAAATTAACATTCAACCAGAGGACTAAATTGAGTATAGATTCAGCCAGAGGTTGGAAACTCCAAATTAAGTCAGAAGACTGATTCAGATTCAGCCAGAGGATCGGAAGAGAAATAAACAGCGCGGTGTATTTCAGCATTTTTGTGGTGTTATCGGAGCGCAAATTTTCGGTCTGTCTTTGGTATTCAATCACAGCTCACCCTGTTTGTCTGATAAACTGTTCACTTTCATCCTGCTCGGGTTAGCTGATGACTAAATAGGGGCAGCTGTAACACCCCAAAATTTGCCCTCTTTATTCATGCATTCATTTTTACGTCATTTAACATTAGATACATTGCATTTCATCATGTCAATCGGGATTAGCTCCAAGAAGCTTGAACATCATCCAGGACACTTTGTGGATTCTATTTAGATGATCAGTCAACACAAGGGAAAGACTTGAGTTACTTCCAACAGGGGTCTATTCGTCAGTCAAAACGTTAATCTTGAAGGAGCAAAGGTTTGTTCATGAGCTGTCATGCTCGCTAGGCGAAGCCCACGTGTTATGCAAACAAAAAAAATAACAAAAAAAACGAAAAATAAATAAATTAAATAAATAGATAAATAAATAAATAAAAGAAAAAATCTCAGACTTGGACCTCTCTCAAAAGCCCACTAAGCACCAATATTAGGCTATAAATACTAGAGTTTTCATTGAAACAAGACCCTGGACAAAACCTGAAGAGAAACCTAGACAGAGAGAGTGAGAATTAATCTGCAGCAACCTCCAGGCAACTCTGAAAGGTTCATTCTGACTCACACACTTTCAGCTCAAGCAAACCCTAACATTGGTTTGCAAATCCAGCCGTGGCATTTGATTTCAACCGATCTCTCCAATCAGGTTTGCCCTTATTCCCATTACCTTTGTGCTTTGAAGTTATATACTCTGAATGTTTGAGGTATGATGGATGAATTTCATTAGGTTTTTGCCCACGGGTTCATAATTATGTATGAATGTATAAATAATGCCTTGAATGCTTAATCGTTTAATTTCTGAAGTGTATGCCACAGGGTTTGAGGTTTCTGAAACCATACTGTTATCCATGAAAAATCCAAAACCCGCAGGTGCTCGCTAGCACCTTCGCTAGGCGAGCACGCAGCGACGCTTCGCCAAGCCTTTGCTAGGCGAGACAGTAGCGATCGCAACAGTAGCATTTTCTTTTTTCTATTTTGCTCTAATCTGACTTACGTTTGTCATAGCATGTTTTCTCCTAATCCTTATCGTGTTTCACTAACCCTTTTGTTGAGTTTTTGTGAAGGCTCACATGACTTTTGCAGGGATAGCTCGCTGGATATTCCACTTTGCTTGTGGGATACCATTTGGGAGATTTATTCTGATTGCCTTGTTGGCACGTTTACTTTATACATGTTTGTTTTGTATGTGTTCGTATCCCCACAGGTAGCGCGGTTCCTTCGTCAAGGACTGCCTTTTTGCATGAGCATCCCTAACCCTACCAACTCATTGATTTTTCTTCTCCTAAGAACACGTTAACTCCTTCTACTACAGGCGAGTAAGTCTCCAAAGGTCGAGCATCCGGTAGATTGCGTATTAACGTCGATCGTCCAAAACTCAATCCATAACCCCGTAGTTAGCCGAACTACGGCTTGCTCTGATTCTCATTCCAGATGAGATACGTAGGCATAAGAAGCGATGTCTTAGCGAGCACAATTACCCTTAACCCCTAGGTAGCCGAGCTACGAAGACTTTGATTCTCATATTCATATGAGATACGTATGCAGTGGATGCGACATCCGTGCGAGTCATTTACTTTTGACCCCCTTTTTTTAGTAAATAACACATTAGATAAACCCACACCCTTTAGACAAGAACTACAAAAGTGGACCCCGTAGAGTACTACGGATGCGTAGGGGTGCTAATACCTCCCCTTCGCATAATCGACTCCAGAACCCAAGATTTGGTTGCGAGACCCTGTCTTGTCCTTTCCTTTTTCCAGGTTTACTTCGAGCGTTTCCTTTCCCTCCTTTGAGATAAATAACGCACGGTGGCGACTCTCCTGTCTTTCTTCGCCAGTTGTTTTTTTTCGCATTCCATTTTTCAGGTTGCGACAATTGCATTTTAGGGTTTTGCATTTATATTTTTATGGGCATTGCAAATATTGATAAATATTTACTATTGTACTTAGGTTCATAACCAAAATCAACCTTATTGTAAGACGCCATTTGGTTACCTAACAAAAGATTCAATTTGTCTCCCCCTTTATTGAATTTATCAAGTGTTTTTTAAATATCTTCCATTTTATTTTTCAAAATGACACATTGATCACACTTGATAGATTTGACTAATACTTTGTGAGATGAGGAAGAGTTTTGAATTAGATCATATTGTCTCTCTCTAAGACTTTCTATTTCTTCTAGCAGGTTTTTTTCTTCAATTCAAGAGAAGAGATAGTGTCTTTGAAGGTAGAGATGATTTTTTCTAATATAGTTGTTTCTTCTATTTGTTTCTTACAAATGCGAAATAAATCTTGATAAGAAAAGTGAGAGGTTTCCTCACCATCTTGATAATTTTTCGTGAGACATAACTTTACTTCTTCCTTATCTGAAGACTCCATATCTTTAATATCCCGTGATATGTATGCTCTCTTTTCTTTTCTCTGGGATTTATTGAATTTTCATAATTTTGGTGTCTTCTCTGGTTTTTAGGGAAATTTGATCTTATGTGCCCCTTCTCTTCGCATTGATGACATGTAGAAATGGACAAGAAACTTTATTCACTTTCCTACTAGAGCCTTGAGGTTTATTTCTCATGCTTTAGGAATTCCTTGAATTTATGAAACATAAGCTTCATGAATTTATTAATCTCCCTTTGACAGTCTTCATCTCCAGATTCCATATCTTCGATGTTGGTAGCTTTAAGTGCAATGCTTTTCCTCTTATTCTTGTCATCTTCTTCATCAACAGCAAGTCTTTCAGCTCCATCTCATTTTCCTGTAATTTACCAAAGTGTGTGTGTTTGTGTGTATGTGTTTGTGTCCATGGTTTCTAAATCATTATATTTACAAATTGCAATTGTAACACCCTAAACCCCTAAGTTTATAATAAAAAGGTTATGCATCATATTTAGGATGCTACTCTCATACAACATGCATACTTCATACTTAAATCAAAATACTCGCAATGGAATTTCAAATTAATGTTCATAAACTTCAAATATCGTAAAAATGCTAAATGATAAACCAAAATATCATTATCTAATGATTAACTCAACAACAAAATAAAATACAATGTCCCCTTCCCAGTGTTATTAATCAGAGCATTCAACCGACTAAAAATGATAAGCAATAAAGTGAATGAATATGAGCTCCAAGGCCATCTTCCAACTCATAACAGCTATTACTCCTGTTCATGAGTATATGTACACATCGTACATCAACACACAAACAAAACAACAAAGGGGTGAGGATACACTCAAATATGTTAGCGGTGCAAAAGATCAGGAAAGGTAGCATAAACAACAACAACAACAATCATCAACAGGTAATATATTCACACGACAATCATCAATTCACAAATGCAAAATTTTATGCAATGTGACAACACCTCGACTCTATATGCATGTGGTACCAACTCAACAATGGTTCTTAATACGAATTAAAGACCAACATCTAAACCCCGAGCCCCCTCATCTGAGCTCCAGACAAGTCACTTATGCCTTTATCTAAACTCGTGACTCGCCTCTTTCACAACAACGACAAAATATGAGTATGGCATACGATAATGCAACAAAAACAACACAACAATGATTATAGCCTCAAATCTAACTATAAATAATCATGCTTTTAAACATATCAACAGTAGTTCTTAATTCGAACTATGCATCTCAACAATCATCAACAAATATTTATAATACTTCACATAATTATACTTGCACTTTACAACATATATTCACATATCGAATAAACATCGACATAACACTCAATCATATCAATTCATATTATCATCACCTCTTCATTAATTCATTTATATACAATGATTAATTGTTTGTTCTTTATCGTCAACCATTATGTAATAAGTAAAACAATTAAATATCACATGTTCTAGTACCCATCTTGCCTCTTAATACGTTAGTATGGGGTAGCCATACGCGTTAGCTTCCCACCCTTCAAAATATAAAAATAGCATCAAATAACTATCGGGTTTAGAAATAACACTGAAAATCCAAATCGGTGCGTCAAAACTGACCGCTTAGACCATAATTGTGTGTCTAAAAGCCACGATGGTCGTCATGGGAATGACGACCAACCCGTCATCCCTTTGCTCCATCCGCCACCACTTCCCTTGCCCGTCGTCACTCAAAAAGACCCTGATGGTATGCTCGTCATTTCGTTGACAGATGTTAGCCTCTTTCAATAGGCTGACTGGTAGCCCGTCATGCAGGTGACAGTCGTCACCCCTGTGCAGAATGCAAAAATGCGTTTTCTTCCATTGGAGCTCATTTAAAGCTCTGATTTCAGTCCCAGAATACCCAATTTGACCAGAAACAAAACATATATCAATTGTGACACATGCACATGTTAATTTCACATAGATTCACAATTGATTTCACCAATTTATCATAAATTAAAGTCATACTCATAAAAACTCAAACACATCAATTAACAATCACAATTTGCATATTTCACATACTTTCATCATGCATCAATTTGACATAATACAATACACGCATTTCTCACAATAAGGAATATTCAAAGCAAATTCATCATAATTTGTAACAAACATACATACACATCATCAATTGGAAAAAAGGAGAAAAAAATCTAGAGGAGGGTGAGAATCCCTCTCTATCCTTCATACAATATACACCCATAGTAGAGTAATCTCCCTCATTACCTGATTTTCCAGCAATCTTTAAGTTTTGGCTATGGTGATTTCCTTTCCAAAATCCTTGTTCTTGCTCTTTCTCATTTTGCCTCTTGCCTCTCAATTTCCAAAGTATTTTCACGTACTATAAAAAGTTCAAACTCTTACCTTTTCTATTTAAACCAAAATTAAATTCCCTTTAATTGTGTTAATCCTCCTTTACTCTCAACTTACTCTCATATTCCCTATATTACCCTTACTCCTCTTACTAACTCTAATTTCTTTTATTTTAATTTTTAATTCTAATAACTCAATTTTGCACCAAATTCTACTATTTCTCTTATTTTTCTACAAATATCTTATTTTTATTTTAAATCCAAAGTTCCTCCCAATAACATTATTTTTAATCATTCCTCTCAAATTAAATTAATTAAAATTAATCCAATTAATTTTTACCATTTCCTTAACTCTCTCTAATACCCACCGAGACACATATATTCACCAATTATCCAAATAAAAGCATATAAATTAATTTAAATAATTAAAAAGAACAAAACTAAACTCAATTGAATAATTGAATTGAATTCGGGGTGTTAAAACTCTCCCCCATTTATAGAATTTCCGCCCTTGAAAATTACCTGAATAAAACAGCTTCGGATAAAACTCTCTCATGCGACTCTCCAGCTCTCGCGTCATGCTTCCACCAGCAGGTCCTCCCCAAATAACCTTCACCAATACGATATCTTTAACTCTCAATTATGTCACTTCTCGGTCATCAATTCATACTGGTGATGCCTCCACAATCAAGTTATCTCTCACTTGCACATCATCCATTTGAACCACATGAGACAAATCCAGAACATACTTCCGAAGTTGAGACATGTGAAATACAATATGAAGATTCAAAATAGAGGATGGAAAAGAAAATATATAGGCCACTTATCCTACTTGCTTCATGATCGGATAAGGACCATTGATGTGCGGCGTGAGCTTTCGAGATTTCAAAGTACGACCAACACCTGTCACCAGAGTGAATCGAAAGTATACATGATTTCCCTCTTGGAACTCAAGTATTTTCCTCCTCTTATTATGATAACTCTTCTAGCGATTCTGCGAAGCTTTCATCTTCTCTTGGATCATCTTGATCTTCTCGGTAGTCTGCTGAACAATCTCAGGTCCAAGCAGAACACTTTCACCAGAATCA
Organism: Lathyrus oleraceus; assembly: GCF_024323335.1. Taxonomy (NCBI): domain Eukaryota; kingdom Viridiplantae; phylum Streptophyta; class Magnoliopsida; order Fabales; family Fabaceae; genus Lathyrus; species Lathyrus oleraceus. The sequence continues at coordinate 339,633,136 of NC_066583.1, forward strand.
TATTAACACAAAGGTGTCCCACAACTTTTACCATACAAAGATTCAAACAGTGATATTCTAATACTATAATGGAAATTGTTGTTATAAGTGAACTTAACCAATGGTAAGTAATTGCCCCAGTTACCTACCTGCTCCAAAACACAAGCTTTCAGCAAATCTCCAAAGTCTGGATAATCCTTTATGTCTGATCGTATGTCTACGGATGATAACCAGAACTCAACTTCATCTTAGTACCCATGGTTTCCTGCAAACTACCCTAAAACCTTGATGTGAATCTTAGATCTCTATCAGAAACAATACTCAAAGGAATACCATGCAAACTAAGAACCTTCTCAATAAACACTTCATCTAAGTTCTGCAATGAATAATTGATCTTAATAAGAACGAAATGAGTCAATTTAGTCAATCTATCCAGTATAACCCAAACTGAATCATTCCCTTTATAAGTCCTAGATAAACTCGTTACAAAATCCATAGAAATAGCATCCCACTCCCATTTAGGAATATCCAATGGTTGCATCAAACCCAATGGTTTTTGATGTTTAATCTTCGACTTATGGCAATTCAAACACGCATAGAAGAACTCGACTATATCCTTCTTCATTTCTGGCCCCAAAAACATTTTCCTCAAGTCTTGATACATGTTAGTAGCACCAGGATGAATACTCAAACCACCCCTATGATCTTCCTCAAGGATACTTTTCTTAAGCTCAGGAACATATCACAATCAAACTCTATCGTGGAATCTCATGAATCCATTTTCATCAATTCTGAAATCTACCTGTTTAGATTGATTGGTCAAAAATCAATCCCAAGGCAAGTTTTTAACCTTCTCTGGTCTCTTCAAGAATACCACTAGTCAGCTTTAGCATACCTAACTTCACATTGTTAGGAGTCAATTCAAACACCAAACTAAGATCTCAGAAATTCTAGATCAAATCAAGTTCTCTAACCATCAGTGTCGATATATGCAAGGACTTCCAACTTAGCGCATCTGCTACCACGTTGGATTTACCAGGTTGGTAACTCAAACCAAAATCATAATCCTTCAGATATTCCAGCCATCTCCTCTGCCTCATATTCACTTCCTTCTTATTGAACAAATACTCCAAGCTCTTATGATCACTGAACACTTCAAATCTAGAGCCATACAGATAATCCCTCCAAACTTTAAGCACAAACACCATAGCCGCTAATTCCAAATCATGGAAAAGAAAATTCCTCTCATGAACCTTCAGTTTTCTCAAAGGGTAAGTTGTAACCTGACAAGTTTGCATAATCATACCACCTAAGCCCATCTTTGAAGAATCACAATACACAATTAAAAACTCACTCGAACTCAGAAAATCAAAACTGATACTGACGTCAACTTCTTCTTGAGCTCTTGAAAACTTTCTTCGCACTGGACATCCCACACATAAGCTTGACCTTTCCAAGTCAACTAAGTCAAAGGAAAATCTAACTTTGAAAAGCCTTCTATATTATCCATCCAAACCTAGAAAACTTATGATCTATGTAATAGATTAAGATTCTCCAAATGCAACATAACGCCAACCTTCGACAAATCAACTAATATATTATCGCACCATGAAAAATATCTAAGTCTATCGCACACTCGAAGATACAACAAAATCACCCACCAAACTTTATTTATTCCAAAGGAAAGGGAAAATATCAATAAAACACAAGGGAAAGAGAAAAAGGGTAAGGAAGTTTGTTATGCAAAGGGAAGGTATTAACATCCCTCACATATGTTGTACTCAACTGGAATCATTTTTATTGTTCTTTGTATGGATGAGTATTATCATCTAAATGTTACTTGCGATTAATTTTAATTAAGGGAAAAAATAGGTTTTTAAATAATAAAGGAGATATTTAAAATTAATTTTGGAAGAAAAGGAAACTAAATGAATAAAAAAGAAAAAGAAAATAATTCAAATGCAACTGCTAGTTGTGTGTCATGTGCTGATTGGCTAGAAAGTTTGAATTTGGCACGGAAACCCACAAAGCAACATCGTCTTCAACCTTCAGATTTTGATTTTTTCAAATTCACGAACTCTTGTTTTTAACAAGAATCAAGTATGGATTCAGTTGCTAAACATGTCATTGTTCATGTCTCCCTACATCAGAGCCATTTATTGGCTCTAAGCAGGGAGAATTTGCTTAAGAACTCGAAGATCCCCAGTTCTTCAAAGTAAAATTAAATGATGGATACTGAAAATAAATTCCAAGTAAGTGAGGGCTTTTGATCAGTGGAACAAGGAGAAAAGTGTGATAACTTTTTTACTTAAAGTTGTAACTAGTATCTACATTTTTTATTGGAGCTTCAGAATTCAATAATGGTGGATCTGGAACCAAGGTTGCAGGAGGCTTCATACCATGACAATGCTTCATACATCTTCAGAGGATGTCGATGAAGGATTCTGGGCAAAGAATTGGAAGCAAAAGGACCTAAATTGAAAAAGAGAGTGACTGGTTATTTGAGGTATCAGGCTTCAATGGTTTCAGAGTTTCTTTGGCTTTCAAAGCTTGCAAATGAAGGCAAAAACTTCCTCTATTTATAGGGAATGTGTTGGGATTCAAATATGTGCAAAATAGCTATGAATTCGTGTAGATCAACTTGGAAATTTTCATATCAAAACTGTGTGAAATTTTGGTGCCAAACTCTTGATTTGGGTGCTTTGCAAGTCGTTTCATGTTATGGTCAGATGCGTTTGGTCATTAGAAATAAGTTTCATGCATGAGAAGTGGTCCCAAGTTGATTTGGGCATGATTCCACATTATAGGTCGTGGTGCAAAATAGAGTCCAGATCACCATGTTCATGCTTAGGCCAAATCAAATCCGCTTGTGTGTTTTCCAATTCTCTTTGAGCCAAATGATCACTTCATGGGGTAGAACATGATGAAAAAAGAATAAATTCAAAATGAGCTTTGAGGTGAAAGTTTCATGCTTGTGAAGTTGAGGTCATGACCTGAGATTTTGGGTTGGGCAATTGGTCAAGTCGTTTGCAGCATGTTTGGTCAATTTGAGGTCCCAAGTTCATGATGCATAACGTTTGATTACCTCGTAAATTTTGAGCCAAACTTGGGACAAAGTATATTTGACATAAGCTTAAAAAAAATTCAAAAATAATGGGATCAAAATAGTGCTTGAGCTGAAAATGGAAAGGGTGGAAAGTAGGAGTCATGACAAGGTTTTGATAACTTGGTCGTTTGCACAATTGAGGTGTTTAATGAATGAAATGATGTTTGACCCTTGAATAAAAGTTGTAGAGGATCCTAAAAGGAACATTTAGCTCATAGAAGCTTGGCATTTTGATGAATATTGAAGAAGTTATGGAGTTTGGACCAAAGGTATGGCCTACTTGCAAATTAGGTCAGACCACCTTGCACCCCTTTGTGCAAACTTGATGTTTTCTTGTGATTCAAGTCATGATCACTACGCCAAAAACTGGAATAGACAGCGCACTCTAAAGTGAAGAGAAAAATAAGGAGGAATAGACAGCGCACTTTAGAGGGCGCTTTTGTAACAAAGCGCCATCTAAAGTGAAGCAAAAAAATAATGAGGAAATGGAGGGACACCAATAGAGGGCGCATTTATGAAAGCGCCCTCTAAGGGTACCCTTAGAGGGCGCTTTTAAGAAAGCGCTCTCTAAGTCCATGTACAACAACGCACTTTAGAGGGCGCTTTTGTAACAAAGCGCCCTCTAAAGTGAAGCGAAAAAATAATGAGGAAATGGAGGGACACCAATAGAGGGCGCGTTTATGAAAGCGCCCTCTAAGGGTACCCTTAGAGGGCGCTTTTAAAAAAGCGCTCTCTAAGTCCATGTACATTTCCAGTTTATAAAGCGCTTTTGGAAAGCCTTAGAGAGCGCTTTTAGAAGCGCTCTCTTAGGCCCCCTTTAGAGGGCGATTTTTTTACACAAGCTCCCTCTAAGGTCCCCTTTATTAAACATTAAAATTATAACATATATACTGCATGTCCCTTTATTTTCCCTCTCTATATGCTATTTCGTTTACGTAACTAGGTTTTCTCTCTACTGCGATTACTCTCTACTGCGATTACTCTCGTCCTCCGTTCGTTCTCCCTCCCTCACCGTCGTCGTCGCCGTCGCCTTTTTCTGCTGCTGCGTTCACGTTCACTGAGTTATCTGCGTCCACCGTCGCTGTTCACTTTCTTCTCCATCGTTACCGTCACCTTGAAGGTATTTCTCTTCTCCATCGTTACCGTTCACTTTCTTCAGGTGTTTGATTAGGGCATTTTCTAAACTGAGTTTTACATTTTGTGCATTATGTTGATTAATATTGTTTAGGGCAAACGAGCACTATATGGTGTTCATGAGCACCTTGTTGTAAGGTTTTTTATTTCTGATTGAAAACTGATGTCATTTGGAGTGTGTTTGAGCTTTTGCTTGGAAGTTTGATGATTATGGATGCAAGTTTGTTCATGTTCCAAACACCATAAGTTTGCATTGGTCTTTTGCATGCAGTAGGTGTGTGTGAGTTTGTATTCAATAATGATGAAAAAAAGAGAGAGTTTAGATTGTTGTAACATGAGAGAAATGGAAGGTATATGAATGTGTTTTTTGTGTAGCTTCACGAATATGGTCATTGTCTTACTTGGGTCTTATTGAATCATTTCTATATTACAGATAAAATGGCTAACCAAGACGATACCCATGACGCGAGTGGATCACGTAACAATGTTGAAAAAGAAATCAAACGAGGATTGACTGTTATGAAGTCAATCATTCGTGCAAGAGACAAGGGTGAAAAATTCGAAGTACATTGGAGTGCTGAAGACCAACTAATTGAGCCTAACGGTTCAATGTTGGCAAGTTACATTGGTTCCCTTGTTCGACAACATATTCCGATTACATGTGATAATTGGAGAAGTCCGGAATTGAAGGTTGGCAAAGAAAAAATATGGTCCGAGATACAGGTACTTACCATATATTACTATATGTTTTTTTGTTGACTATTTGTTGACCATATATTGTTATAATATTACTTATAATAACACACTCCATTTGTATGTTTTTTAGAGATCCTTTCACATCGATGAAAGCCGGCAAAAATATTGTATTCAATTGGCCGGAAAAAGACTCCGAGGATTTCGATCCTTTTTGTCTAACAAATTTCTCAAGGATGAGGAAGGAAACTTTGTTGAAGCAGAACGGCCAATGAAGTATGCGGAGATTATTTCAGCCGAAGAATGGGATAACTTTGTCGCCAAACGAAGAAACGAAAAATTCCATGTAATGTCTATTAATTATGGTATTATACAATTGTTAAGTTACTTGGTTCTAATATGCCTTAAACTTTTTTATCCAGGAAGTAAGCGACAAAAATCGGAAAAGGGCATCAAAACCCGCGTATCCGTACAAAAAAGGGCGTACGGGATATGCACGGTTACAACAAAGAATTGTGAGTATATTCAAATGCTATGAGCTTATACATTGTCACAATATGTTATAATTGATGATCTTATAATCTGATTCAATTTGTAGCTAGTCGAGGAGAAAAGTGACGCAACATCTTTTCCGGAGCACGTATTGTGGAAGGCTGCTCGGGTTGGGAAGGATGGGGCTGTCGTTGAAGCGGTTCAAAATGTTTATGACGAATGTGTAAGTATATGTAACATTATTTCTTTAATTATATCGAAAATTTTGTTAGACATATAATTCATTTTTAATCTCCTCTAATAATATTTCAGGAGACTTTATCCCAAACCTTACCTTCAACCGAGGTCCAGGATTGCAGGAGCGTACTTAGTCGAGTACTAAATGTTCATGAGTATTCCGGTCGTGTGAGGGGTAAGGGTTTTGGTGTGACTCCGTCGTCATTTTATAAAAAACCAAAAACAAAAAATCCTACCAATAAAGAGGTGATGGAGACCTTGGCGGAGTTAAGGGCATAAGTACTCGAACTGCAAAAGGAGAATGCAAGGTATAGAGAGGAAAGGTGCGGCTCCGAGGCAAAAGATACTAGTGACCGAGCTAGTATCAATTGTCAACCGAAATTTCCCGAGGTAATTATATATGTTATTATGAAATTAAAATAGCACTTTTTTACTTGACACATATACACGTTAACAATAACATTTATTATTGGTTTAGGGCATTACACCTTGTCAGCTGTATCTATCGTCACCAACTTATCGCATGGTTGGCAAGGGAAAAGTTGACAACACTTCGAGTGAATTACTTCACCATAATCCCCTCCCGGTGGGATATATGAAAGTTTCGGTTGACCTTGTATTAGATACTGACGCGCTTCTACCATTACCTGACGTTGTTTCAGAGACAACGTTGACGCGAGATGCAGTCGGATCCTTTGTTGGATGGCCGTCAGATCTAATTTTCCCAGATGCCGAGGTATATATGTTCTAAATGATTATGAATATTTAGTATTCACATTTCAATTCAGCTACAATTATGATATTTAATCAATCCTTATTACATGGTAATGTTAGACTCCTACAAGACCCACACATAAAGCTGGTAAAGGGATTTCAAGACGCATCGAGTCGGTTGCATCTCAAAAAGAGGTACAAATATATATACCCATTGAATTATATACGCAACGATTCTGTTGCATCACAAAAAGTCATGATTTAATTTATATGAATTTTTAGGTTCCCGGTCGAAAGTTGAAAAAAGCTGGTAACGATATTCCAACGACGTCCGGGACAAAATCTCAAATTATGATGCGTCTTGAGAAAATGGTGGAAGAGTACGATATTATGCACGGCGCCATCCGTAGTGTAGATTTTGATGAAGGTGTTTTCGGAATTGCTCATTCCAAAATAATTGCAAAGGAGGACATGCAACAACTTTTTGAACACGAAGAATTGGGCATCGCTGTCATTCATACATACATATGGTACTCCGATCAATCTATTATTTACTTAGTTGAACAATTTATTTACACATTTCAATGAGTAGTCTAATGTTTATTATGTTTCTATTTAAGGTATATGTATGACACATTGATGCGGGGAACTGAATTGTGTAACCGATTCAATTTTATTGTTGCTTCCCGTATCAACACAACGTTAATAACGAAAAAATCCAACATCCGTAAAGAATGAACTAGTCGATAGATTCATGGCGGCCGGCGATAATACTACACCCAGTTTGTATTTTTTACCGTTTAATTCTGGCAACGGGTTAGATTTTCTTTCTACTAATTTCATTCTAATCTATGTATATCTTTTACGTAGAAAATTTTCATGCATCTAAATTTTTGTTTTATTTTACAGTGGTCACTGGGTGTTGGTTGCTATGGATCTTTCGAGACTAATGGTGTATTATCTCGATTCGTTATCGGGTGATTGGAGTAAATATCCGAGTATGAAGAAGACGGTTGACGCGTAAGTGAAATTCCCCTAAATATTCGTGTGTATTTGTATATTTAATTATGTCTGTCAGATTGATCTCAATATACATTTTTATTTTGTTAGGGCAATACTAAAATTTAGATCGAAAAAGAATTACCGTAATAGGAAGGACATTACCTGGGTCAGAGTTCAGGTATATATTAAGTATCTTATTTTTGCTTATAATAGTGTTTGTTTTTTTGCTTATAATAGTGTTTGTAAGAAATTAACTATATATATATTGTTTGTTTTTCTGTGTAGTGTCCTCAGCAAAACAATTCGGTCGATTGCGGATTTTTTGTATTGAGATTTATGAGAGATATCATTGCGTTGAATCGTATAGACATCCCAAAAATGGTATGGAATAATAACTTAGGGTTTATTTTAATATTATCGGATATTTCATCTAATTTGTTACTAAATCATGAATATGTTTTATTCTCTTAATTGTAGTACTTTGAGGAATACAAATCTTACTCAAGAGCTCATTTGGATGAAATGAAGGATGAATTATGTCAATTCATTGTTGATCAAAGAATCATATAGCTAGGTTGTATATTGTTGTACATATATGTATGGAATGTTGTTGTTGTATGCTGTTGTTGTATATATGTTGTATATTGTTGTTGTACTTTTACTAAATCATGAATATGTTGTTGTATATTGTTGATCAAAGAATCATATATTAATGTTGTATATATGGAGGATTAATGTTGTATATAAATGGATTCATGTTGTATATATCAATGGATTAATGGTGTATAACATTGGATTAAAGGATGAAATCAATATGAATTTTACACTTTTGCAGCATGCGAACAGGTTACCAATTAAATATTCACTGTTTTTCAAACAATTTTTTTTAAAATAACTAACACTTTAGAGGGCGCTTTCTGTAGGAAGCGCCCTCTAAACACTTTACATTGACAACTTTAGAGGGCGCTTTGTCCAGAAAGCGCCCTCTAAACACTTTACATTGACAACTTTAGAGGGCGCTTTTTCCAGAAAGCGCCCTCTAAGGTGTCCCTTTATGGACCACTCCAGAGGGCGCTTTTTTCTGAAAGCGCACTATAATGTGGCCCTTAAAGGGCCACTTTAGACAGCGCTTTCTCCAGGAAAACAAAGCGATGTCTTTACCTATGCCAGCGCCACTTTAGAGGGCGCTTAAAAGCGCTGCTATAGGCCAAAATAAGCGCCCTCTTTTCCCTTATTTGGCGTAGTGGATGATGATAGAATGAGCATACCTTGATGAAAACTTGATTAGGGATTGAGATCTCTTGAAGATAACTTTAAGATTGAGTGATGTGGCATGGAAATAAACACATGAACCACCTTTTAATCACCATGAACAAACTTGCATTTCATTTGATCAAAAGACCTTTGTCTTGCCTTAACTTGAAGCATGATCACCTGTATGAATAACAAGAGTAAACAAGTATCATCTCTCAATGAATATAGGGTTAGTTAACAAGCAAAATAAGATGAAACCCTAGTATTAGATACAAACCACAATATGGTCATGCTTGTGATCCCATTACCAAATGTAATGGTCATGTGTAGTGGTAAATTCATGATCATCAAGCTATGTGTAAGCTAGACATCAAATAACAAGAGTCGCCACCGCACTTTTATTGTTTCCAAGGGAAAAGAGAAAAAGTACGAACAAAATCCAAAAGTAAGAAGTTTTCAAATCAAAACTAATAAAATGCCAGAGATTAGGGTAATGGGGTTGGTTACACAGAGGGAAGGTGTTAGCACCCAAAGTGTCCTAGGTACTCCTAGGGAGCCCTTTCTTATGTGCATATGTATTTTGGATAAAGTCATGTTTACAAACAAGTAGAATGGAGGGATGAGAAAAGAATTCATTAATTATATTTTTGTGTTTGACAAGACCTTTGGACTTGTGCCTACGTACCAACATAAAAATGAGGGATCAAAACCTCGTAGTTGATGATACAAATTTCAAAGTGGATGCATTGCTTTTAATAAAAAATTAAGTTTGAAGGGCACAAAGGCCTAAAAATGGTTTGAATGGGTTAGTTCTTTTTGGCTTTTGAAAATTTTAAGTCAAGCATAGTTAAGTTTATTTACATGTTTAATTTAAGAAAAGGAGTTTGAAAATGCAATGGCATAAGGCTAAAGTTTCTAGTTTGCAAAGTGGTCAAAATTTTAAAAATAACAAGTTCAAACAAAGAAGTTTTTTAAAAGGAGGGAGAGATTTTGAAATTAAAGAAATGGGGAGGAGATGAAGAGACTAATCCTATGCACAAAATTAAAAGTTAAGAGTTGAAAAGATCTGACCAATGGGTAGCAATCCAACAGACAAGAATGTCTTATAGAAACCCCAAATTCCCTTGGACATTTTTAATCATACAACATACAATGCACAATTATATCAATCTTGAAGAGCAAGGCATCAAATAAAGATAGCCACATCCAAGCTTAGCCAATCCATGATCTTCTTCAAATTAGCCCATGTAGAAGATGAATTCCTCGAGTCACAGGTTCAAAATAATAGCTTCACAATGATCATGTTGCAGATGATCTCAAAGGGATCTTCAAAGATGTATCAGATGAAGTTTCAAATTGCAAGCCCTTGGTTACACAAATGTTGGCATTGGCCAAGTCCTTTAGCATATGGAGATTTCCTAGATTCTAAGTCCAATTTGTCCAAGATCAAGTCAACAGTCCACACAAAAGTTTTTTAAGGTTTTTGTTCTTATTATGTACATTAGTGGTCCAAGACCACACAAACAAACAAAATGTACACAAACAAGATATATCACACAATATGGTCCAAATGGACAAAGTGAAAATTACATTAATATAAACAATTAGAATGGTATGATTAATGGCAAATGAATAAAAATTAAAACTTAAAGTGCATTAAAATAAAGGGCTTGAAATTAAATGTTAGTTGTTAATGAGTTAGAAGTTAGTATTGTTTTGATTTTGCTTTTCATCTTAAGTCATTCTTTGGACAACACTCAACCTACTTATCACAAGCATGGACCCTTGAGCCAAGACATCTTCCAAAGGAAGGAAAAAATGCCAAGTTTCCACACAATACCATGAAAGAGGGGAGACTTACAATCTCACTAACTAGAATGCTATACCTTTTGTGTCAAAAATTTAGCGTTATGTTAAGCAATCGTAATCGGACTTATGTAGAAGTCACAACTATTTGAGGTGGCGTAATAGAATTTTGGTGTTAATGCATGTTAGAGACATAGTATAATGGACTATGCTCATGAAACATACCACACAAAAAAATGAATATACAAAAGAGGTGGTCTAATCTCATCCATACTTATGTTTATTTTGCAATCAACTAGCCTTAGGACTTAGAGATATCATAGGCCAAGTGAGATGAATGCATAAAGAATGGGAAATAGATGAAGAGGGAGGGGAATGGATCAAAACTCAAATTGGTCAAAGGAGGACTTATACCAAATTAATATCATTCATTCATTTTGGGAGATGGAATGTACATTCCATCAATCCCCTAAATCCAATGTTATTGACTTAACAAAGTCAAATCAACCTTGACCAAGGCCCAACAACACAAGTCAAACTTACACAAACCATCACAAGAGGTTAACAAAATTATTTGGCTTTTATTCAAATTAAAAATACTAAAATAAGGCATTTAAATTACATATGGTTTGCCAAATACCTAAAACCTCATCAAAACACCAAAGAAATGGCCATGAGATTTATCATAGGTCAAACAAGCTCAAACGACCTTGGAAAAAAATTTCAGAATTTTTAAAGACTTAAAAGTATTTTTAAATAATTAAAAATAATCAAAAAATCAATTAAATCATGAAAAATATTAATAATGATCCAAAAAATAATTTTAATTCAGAATATGAAAGAAGAATTTATTTAAATTTGTTTGGTGAAACTCTCATATTTTTAGGATCAATATTAAATCATACAATTCGAGTCGCCACTGCACTTCTATTTATCCAAAGGAAAGGTTAGAAAGCAAACAAAAACCAAGTAAGAAGTTTTATCAAATCAAAAACTAATAAAAATGTCAGAGATCTGGGTAAGGGGGTTGGTTATGCAATGGGAAGGTTTTAAGCACCCAAAATATCCTTAGTACTCTAAGGGAGCCCTTTTTGCAAAGTGTATTGTAGGTTGGTATTTATGAAAATGTTTGTGCAAACATGATTGGGGATATGAGAAAAGAATATACATTATTTACAATTTTGTTTTTTGACGGATGAATCCATTGCCTACATACCATCACAAAGGTAGGATCAAAACCTCGTAGTTCGGGGTAAAAATCTCAAAATAAGTTGGTGAATTGATTTGTCAAACGCCTTAAGGTCTTTTGTTATCAAAGGGAGAAAACTCAACCTAAACCAACAATCCACCATGTGAGAAGAGCTTCAACATACTAGTGAGGGATCCACCCTATAATAAGTATGGAAGACTTATAGTCCAATCACTAAGGATAAGGTGAGGTTTACATCAACCATTATGATAACTCAAACCTAATGACTAATGTTTATGAAAAAGGTTTTAACAAAGGTGGTCATTGGAACCATAAAATTAATTTGAAATGAGTTGTATTTACAACTTAGAAATATTCATAAAAATGAGGTCAAGGTTGACTTAAAGTTCATTCAAAATAAGTGTTAATGAAAAGAGTTTGAAAAATCAAAGGCATATGGCCTAGGTTTCTAATTTGAAAACAATATCAATGTTTGCACAAAATGAGTTTGGCTTGGGTTAGAGTGGAGAGAAGAAGAGAAGGGCTAATCCTAAACATGTTAAAATGAGAGAAGAGATAAAACTCTTGGAGTTCCTTTCTTGAGATCATAAAGATGATTCAAGATGCTCCTTTCCTTTGGACTTAGCAAGCAACAAGCAATCAAAACAATTAAACATTCAAGCTCCTAGGATCTCCAATTGGCTTGTCTTTCTTAACTTGGCTACTCATGACAATGGTCCTTCTTACCATCTCAAGTTCGGATTCCCTATCACACAAGAACAAACAATCAAAAAGTTCACAATGCAATAAGAGGAATGGACAAAGAAAGAGTTTTGGATTAGAAGTCCTTTCAAGTCAACTTCAAGATCAAGCATTCTAAAGGCATAAGGCCTAGTTGCTCTTCAACAAGTTTAGCATTCTAAAGGCATGAGGCCTAGTTGCTCTTGAACTCCATTAGGCATATGTAATGTCCTAATTCTAAGTTTTTTCTCCTTTTTGCATTGGGTTCACACAAACAAAGACAAAACAAGCACAAGACAATAATATATTTACACAATAATGTGCTCAAGTGAGCAAAAGGAAAATAGCATAAACATAAACATGAGCTTTAATGACCAAAAGGAAAATACAATATGAATAAATGAGCAAGAAATTAAATTGCATTAAAGTAAATTGCACGAATTAAATGCTTGAATTAAAGTCAGTGTTAGTAGTTAATGTTAGTGTGCCATAAGGCAATTCAGCGCTATGTTAAGCAATCGTAAGTGGACTAATGTAGTAGTCACACCTATCTGAGGCCGGTCAATAAAACTATAGGCAAATAAACACAAGTTAGAAATCATGACTAGTAAGCCAAGCTCCTACAACTTGCCATGCCAAAAGAAAAGAAGAAAGACCTTGTATGGATTTCAGGTTCTTTGCTTGACCAAGAAGCAACCTATCTTGGACACAAAGCAATTCACTTGATCTTTGATCAGGTTGAATTTGATTTGGACCAAAGAAGCTTAAGCCTCTCATATGTCAAGGCTAACCACAAATCATTAACTCATTGGTCAAAAGAAAAAGAAGAAGAAAAGAGGTGAAGACGAAATGTACAAAATGAAAATTCAAATGACATAATCAAAACACAATGATCAAATGTGAATGGAATCAACATCAATCAATGGTAAACAGAAGTGAAATGAAGATTAGAAGTCAAGAAAGATCAAACATATTTTTGGTATTTTTTGGAATTAAAATAATACATAAAATAAAATGGACAAATCATGGTCAAACTTCAAATCCAATTCAAATCAACTTGGATAAGTCCAATTGGATCATCATAAGTCTAACATGGTCAAACAAGGTTTGACAAATTTTCTCAACATTTTTTGAAAACAAAAACTATTTTAAAATCAATTAAAAGCATTAAAATATAACACACATGAATTAAAATCTCAAATCAATCAAGAAATTGATGAGAATATTTTCATAGACTTATCACGATCAACTGCGTCTAGCATGATCGTTTGCGCTTTGGTTAAGGCATCATGGATAATACCCGGTAGGGATCAATCAGAAGCGTCTTGTTCAGAAGGCAGAAAGCAGGGAGAGTCTGAGGATATATGGGGTGTAACTGAGTTGGAACTCGATGAGATCACGGGTTTTACATTGCCATTAGGATAGATTTTTCCTTGTGTGCGCAATTACCTCTTTTCAGGAATTGCTTCCTTTGTATTGCTCAATTTGAGCCGCACTTTTTCAATCAATAAAATGCATATTCAGTCAAATAATTTTGTTTTTGTTTTTCATTACCGCTTTGATTGCAAAAACATCCGATTATTTTGATAAAGAATCTTGCATTTTAAGACATACAGGTCCCTTCCAATGCATGTTTATAAGATTGAAATCGTGAAATCTTATTCGGAAGGTTGAGTGGCCCAAGTGTTGAAATCTTGACACGCCTGGGGCACGGTTTTATCTAACGATCTCTTTTGCAGGATCTGTTAGGTATTTTTTTTTCACTCACTTGCAGGTTGTGATGTGGAAGCTTTTGAAAAAGAAATCCCCATGGAGTCCAGTCAGGGACGAATGAATGAAGGAATGACGAGGAGACGACGAGACGTACGACGATCCTTGGAATTAATCAAGAAGACTCTTCAAAGTCTGAAAATTGAAAAGTCTGTATAAGTCCCAGGAGTTCGCTTTCCGTCGAGCGCGGAGCGGTTTGGAATACAAGATGATGGAGCAAAAAAGGTCCAGACGAGTCGGGATGCATATCCCCAAGCAGAGTCGTGAGGACCAACCCCCCAGCAGATCCAAGGTCTGTGGTTCCCCTAGCAGGGTCCGGATGGTTATCCCCAGCGGGTTTAGACCAATGCTTCCCCAGTCGCCAGGCCTGAAGGTGACAATTTCCCCAGTGGAAGTATCTGTGTGCGGTAGTGTCTCAAGCAGAGTCGGGATTGATATCCCCAGCAAGTCAAAGACTGTTGCATCCCCACAGAGCGCTGGTGGTTCTATCCCTAGCAATTCCCCAAGCGGATCGGGTGCGAAGGAGGTTTTTCCCCAGCAAGGGTTGCCTTCTCCCAACAGCGACACTATTCCCCAGCAGGGCGGAATCGGAGCGGTGGCGAGTTCCTCAGCAGAGTGTCTCGAGCTCCTCAGAAGAGTCCCTTGAGGGGGATGCTTTTTTATACATTCATCATGAAAAAATAGCATAGCATATTGCATAAAGAATCGCGTAGCATTTCCATAATTATGGAGCATTACGCAGAAAAATCAATCATGCATCATATTGCAAGCATGAGCTAGTCTCAGACCGTGGTTACCGTTTGAGAAGTGGTTGCCTGAGGGTGAAGGTGTTGCTCCGAGGAGTTTGACACCATTTTTTATCAACCGTACTTTCCCCAGTAGTGCGATACTGGAGGGAACTTTTCCGTCGGGCAGAGATGGGAATGTTACGCGATCAGCGCAACTCAAGCTGTGGTTACCGTTTGAAATTTAGTTTCGTCGGATGGTGGAGATGTTACTCTGAGGAGTTTAGCATCATGGTGTTTTTATCAGCAATGTTCCCCAGTAGTGCGATACTGGAGGAAATTTTTCCGTCGGATGGAGATGGAAATAAAATCAAAGGACGCTACGCGATCAGCGCGACAATCGGGGTTCAAATGGAGAAAAGGAAATGTTGAGACATTTTCTGGAGATCGGGGTTCAATCGGAGAAAAGGAAATGATAAGGCATTTTCTGGAGATAGGGGTTCAAATAGAGATTGGAGTTGAAGATTATATCCGGGATGAGGTCCTCAGGATTATCTTTTGTTCATGTGTCACCTTAGACTTTGGCTGAGTCCAACAGAAGTCGTTATGGGTGTCTTCGGAGGAAGAGATGCACATGTTACCTTCCTTTTGTGAAGGTGTACCCTCTGATATGTCGCCATCAGAGTGGTGTTTGGTGTTATTTCCGATATTGCCAGCGGAATTATCACAAGAAATTGGAGAACGGGGTTCAAACGGAGAAGAGGAAATGTTGAGGCATTTTCTGGAGAGCGGGGTTCAAATGGAGAAAAGGAGACACGAGGTGTTTTCTGGAGAACGGGGTTCACAATGGCATTCACAAGTTATCGTCAGGCGACTGGGGTTCAAACGGAGAATGGGGTTCATTATTTTGGCAAACAAGATGTCGGGGTTCAAATGCAGTGATCCGGGATCATTTTCTTTGAGCAAACCACATTTCACATGTACTTTCATGGTGCATTATTACATTTCATCAAAAATCATCATGGCAAAATGGCATTTTTCAAGTGAATTCATTTGCCATTTTAGCATGAAATGGTGATTTTGAGAATTACATGGTTTTTGCATACAAGGCCTATTCATACACATCCCAAATAGCATTTAGAACTTGCTCCAACTGTCATTTACTGTTACATTGGCCTAATTGTGAAAAGGCTATTTTGGACTTTCACTTGAAAATGCATTACACTAATCCAATCCAATTTTGCTAATTGTGATTAAGGAATGGATTAAGGCATTGGTATATAACGGTAATTGTAACAGAAATTGGTAATGACATTCACATTTCTCAAGATCCAACAGAATTTCCCTCCAATTCTCTCCAAATTCTCCAAAACTTTTTTGACTTTTTTCCCTAATTCTCACTGAATTCTTCATCATCTTCGATCATTCTTGTTGGATCTATCTTCTACAAGACTTGTTGAAGAACTGTTTCATCAATTCAAGGCCAGGAGAGTGCAAAATCGCAATTGTTGGAAGCTCACTCATTCATGGAGTTTTGTTGATTCTTGCATCTGGTGCTGTATTGAGCTAAGCTATCCATTCCAATCAACTTCCTCATCAATAAGCTGCATCTGTTTTGGCTTTTCACACGTGGAAACATCAAAATCACGATCTGCCATCATTAAGAGGTTAGGATTCGAAATTCTTCATTGCATGAATTGAAATATGACTTAGATAGATCTTTCAATGTAGATCATCATGCTGCTTGTGGTTTTTGATTTGGTTGAGTGTAGAGAGAGATATCTTGATCTGAACATTTGATGTTGAAACTTATTTCGATCGATCCCGTTGATATGCTTAGAGTTAGGTTAAAAGCTTTCCATATCCTTAATCTAGGTTGAAAGACGAACACGTTGATATATGATTTGTTGATTTTGGTTGAGAATTCGTGCACGTCGAATTTCCGGAATTGTTGTTGTTGACGAATGATGAAGACGATGCCAGAACTCGTTTCCACACGCGTTTGATCCTGTTGCCTGGCTTTCCAATTCGAAAACGTGTTTCCCGCATGGCTGAGCCAATCACATGGCGCCACCAAATAAATGCCAACGCTGCGTTTCATCTCTGGCTTTCAGTAATTACAAGTTTGCCACGCGGTTATTCTAATTTCATTTTTAATGTTAAATAAAAATGTCATTTCATCAATAAACTTCAAAATATCACAATTAATTCATGAATTATCCAAATTGGATGGGAATTTTTGTGTTGATCTCTAAATTTTCTCTAGTCTTTTTTAGGTATGATAGTCAAAGTTGTGCCTGGTGGATTTTTTGACTTTGCCTAATGCCTTTGATCATGTATGCTTCATGTGTATGTTTTACCATTTCCATCATGAAATCTTGATGCTTCCATAGAAATTCATGAAATTTTTTGTGCTTATTCTGGACTCTTTTCTGGTGATTTTGATGTATGGTTTGCACTTTTTGGATCCCTGGTTGATGAGATATGAATTTTTGATTAGAGGTGTGACAATTTGTGTCACACCATGCTTGATGAATTTCATGATTTTATTTGATGTGCTTAGGGACATTGGATTGAGCTAAATTTTTGCATGATTGAGCATATGGATGTTGAGAACACATGGGAAATGTTCTGGATTTATTGATGGCATTTCCTATTTGATTGGAATTTTTCCCTCTGTTTGGTCATTTGTTGATTTTTTGTGATACATGTTGGTATTTGCTTTGTGAAATTCTGGTCATTAATTGGATGTGTGTGAAATTTGGTATGAGCATTATAGACACATTGAAGCACATTGTGGTTTTGATCCCATTCATTTATCATATTTCATTTCTGTTTTATGATTGATGGAAGTTGATGATTGTTTTGATGCCTTGTGTTGGCTTGCTTGAATTTGTCTGGATTTAGTGAATTTAATTTCCATACTTCCTCTGGTCCAAGTAGCATGAAATTTGATATGCTACTCATTGAATGTGTTCTGTTTAGGCTGGAATTTTTGTGGAATTTATTGAGCTGTTTTGATATTGATTTGATGATGATCATTCTGTTTGCTCTAATGTGATTCCAAAATGCATAGTTTGGCATGTTTTGTGTATGAAATGGATTTGGTGCATAGTTTTGGTGTGAGACCAATTGGATTCTTTTCTTGTTTGATAAATCTTGGTTTTGGTTGATTTTCACTTGCTGTTTTGAATTTTTCATCTCCTTTGAACCCTAGGCTTGTCCTAGTGGTCTTGTTTCTCACTTTTGAATTGTGTTTCAGGTTGAGATACAAATGCCTTAAAGGAGAATGATGCAAGTTTGATTTGGCTAATTGTTGTGAACTAACTTGTGTGTTTTGTAGGATGCTTGGCTCACTTGAGTTGATTGTGCTTTGCACATTGCATTGTTTTTGTACATTGTCTGTTGATTCTTATGCTTGTCTGTTTTGACTTTGTGACTTGAATATTGACTGAATTAGATTGATTCCAGGTACCATAGTCGCTTTAGTTCTTTAAGAACTTGCTGTGCTGCTGCTTGGTTGTATAAACCAGTTGAGGTAGACTCTCTTGTCTCCATGTAGTCTGGAAGACCTGGCTTGTTATTTAGCCAGGCAACTGTCTGAAGTCCTCCTTAAGAGGCGATGTTTGTGATTGTTTAACTTTGTCCCCAAGCAGGTAAAGACCTCTATGAGGCAATTGGCGGAACCCAAGAGATATGCAATCTATCTCCCGCTATTCTGTTGAGTCGTCCCTCTGTTCACACCACTGTGTTGATGCATTGGGACATTAACCCAAGATCTTGTACATTTGTACAGTCGAGTCAGAGTCTTGAGTGTAGAAGGGTTCCTCCATTCTGGACCCATGCTCCTTTGTCTGAAGCTCTCCCTGGCTAGGGATAAGAGCTGTGAAGTCTAATCTTCACTCACCTTTCATCTGCTTCACCCTGACTCTCAATGTCAGGGTTAAGAGCGAACACTACCTTGTACAGTTGACTTGCCTTAGCAGTCCACCCTTGTTTGAGCCTCACTTGACTGGATATAGTGTGTGCTATGTGAATGTTTGCTTTATTTTGATTGAGCATGTGTGTTTTGTGTTTCCTGGTTAGGATTAGCTTGATGTTGAGAAAGTTAGGATAGAAACCATAACATAGGGCAATGATGCATGATAACACTAGGCTCGAGTACAACTCCCTAGTAGTGTGTCTCCCTTTGTATCTGGTTGGAATTTCTTTCCCGTTCAGGGGAACTACGTCGCCCTGATCCTCATACCAGATGAGGTACGTAGGCAGGAGACCGTGCGAGGTCTCTCCGGGCACCCTTTTCTTTTTTTGCGCGTGTTTTGTTTGACAGATATCAGGCTCGAGTTCCCGACTCCCTGTTAGTCTGTGTGTTCAGCTTCTTCTGGCGTCTCAGCGTCTTCTTGGTGTTTGTTTGCCAGCTATCAGGCTCGAGTTCCCGACTCCCTGTTAGTCTGTGTGTTCCACTCTTTTTTTTTTCTTTTTGCGTGTGTTTGCTTGTTAACCCTTTTGTGTATCAGGATATGGATGTAAGCCCAGCGATTGGCTGTCCGTATCCTGATTGTGTTTGTTTGGTTCGGAAGCCGATGTAAGTCCAGCGATTGGCATTCGGGTTCCATGTTTGCCTGTGTTTGTGTGTGTCTGGTTTGGCGTGCATGAGCCGAACTACGGCAGCTCTGATTCTCGTTCCAGACGAGATACGTAGGCATAGGATGCGATATCCTAGCGAGCCCTCTCCTCTTTTCCCCCACCTGCGTTGTCTTTAGTATGTGTGTGTGATGTTTTGTTTAGAAACCTTTTCTTTCTTTTAGAGTGTGGATCCCGTCGAGTACGACGGACGTGAGGGGTGCTAATACCTTCCCCTTGTGTAACCGACTCCCGTACCCTTTCTCTTTGGTCGCGAGACCATGCTTTTCCCAGGTTTACTCTGAGCGTTTCCTTTCCCTCTTTTGGGATAAATAACGCGCGGTGGCGGCTCTGTGTTGTTTTTGTTTTAGCCCGCCGGTTGTTTTTCGCAGATGCGACACCTCAGATTTCTCTCAAGATCCCTATGGAAGGAGAAATTTGAGATGGAAAATCCAGATGTTCAATCTGAAATGCATCAATTCATGAAATTAAAGCCACCATTGGCTTTCCTCTCACACGAGGACTTCAGAGAACCAAAGAAACACAAGCAAAGCACAACATATGATGATATTCGAATCAAAACAGTGGAGATGTAAACCTTTGAAGTGCAGCTTTGATGAGCACGATCCAACCAAACTCTTGCTTGCAGGTTGATCTTGAGGTATGGTATGAGTGCAAGGCTAAGGAATATGTGTTGAAGATCAACTCATTTTGTTGAAATTCAAACTTGGAAAGAGAAATGAAAATTTAAAATTCCTTTGGTGTGAGATTGGGTATGGATTTCAGCAGAGCTTTAGGCGCCTTCAGGTTGATAAATGAATGAAGCAAGGTGTTTATTTATAGCTGCAGCTGCAAGCAAAGTGTGACAAACTCGTGTGCATGAAGCTTTGGGTCCTCCATGCATGGGCCTGTACAGGCGCATGTGAGGCCCAAAAGCTGATGGAAATGAATGTTGAACACATACCAAATGGAAATGGACGTGCAATTTGAATGGCATTTGCTTGTGTAAGTAGATTTCATGTGAAATACACAAATGGCCACAAATATTCCTCTCTTCGAAAGTCCCATATGGAAAATCCAAACATAGGCATGTGAGTAATGGTTGGAAAGGTCTTGACATAAGGAACAAAATCTATGTTGGACAAAAATTCATTTGGAGTTTGGAAATTTATGAAAACTGGTCATGAAGTTTGATGTACAAAACATGCCATTGAAAAATTTGCCAAAAGTGACCAACTTCAAGTTCTTATGTTTCAATCATGCAAGCCTCAAATGGAAAAACCCCCAACATAAATATTGTAAATCGTTTCAAGATTATCAATTAGGACTTATAGTTTGCATCATTTGGATTTTTCATGAGAAAGTTATGGGCACTTAAAGTTGGACTTTTTCAAGATTCAATGGCTTTGGTCCAAAATGACCTATAATATTTTGTATTATCACATGTGTTTATTTTAGGATTATGAAATTTTGTACAACATAACATTTGAAGTAAACATCTTAAGCTTTGCAATTCAATTGGTCTCACCTCAAAATTATAAAAAATGAAGGAGTTAGATCCTTGGGGAGTTGACCCAAAATTAGGGTTTCAGTCAAAATGACCTATAATGTTTTGAAATGAATGATGAACATGAAAGTTTCAAATGAATTTTGATGAACATGAAAGTTTTTCATATGGTTCTTAAGAACATATTTTCGCTTGGGGTCATCTTCATTTGACAAACACATCAAAAGTTAGGTCTTAGTGGATTTTAATTTGGTCAGATGAATTGACTGGTCAACTTCTCAAGTCCAAACTTCAAATATTGATGAATGAATGATTGATGATACTCAAATAGGCTCATATATTCATAAAATGATGAATGAAAGAACTTCCCTTGATTATATTTGATCATAGGTTGAGGTTGCTTCATGAGTAAGGCACAGTCAATACACAGTTGAATTAGGGTTTCCTTGGGAAAGAATTCTCAAGACCTTTGGTTTATCTTGATCAAATTGACAAATTGAGATACTTGGGAGACATATATGATGATTGAGAGCTTTGGGAACCATTTTCATACTTGCTTTCATCTTCATCTGGCCATTTCATTGAGCATAAGGGCCTCCTAGGAGCAAGGGATCTCATGATTGCTTGAGCTTCAAAACAAAACAAGTTAGTGACATATTTTTGTGCTTTTGGTTAGTGAACAAAATAAGAAAAGCAATAATATACAATGCAAGCATGCTTGGTGGTCTCAAACCAACTCACACAAGTTCCAACCCTAGGGTTAAGGAGCCATCATTACTATGATCCTTGAGGCAATGCAATGAGCAATGATATGATGCCATGATGGATCTTAGGGTCAAAATTAGGGTCTTACAGATGCCCCTATTTAAGGTCATTCTAGCCGGAGATATGAAGGTTAAAATCTTCGTCTCGCCGAGGTTGAATGGGCTTAAATAATAACAAAGAGACGAATTTTGGTCCCTAAGAGACCTCATGATGCAAATGTATGCATGCAAAAGTTAATACTCTGTGGGGAAGTATGGCCACAAAGAAAAAGAAATCAGGAGAAACTAAAAATCCATAGGAATAATACACTCACTAGGGAGACAGAGACTCTGGGGAGAAATAAGGGTGAAATGCGTGAGCAGGTCACGACTTAAACTTTCTAGAGACACAAAGGGATTCCATGAAAGTAAATCAATGGAAAGACTCGAGCTGACGCAAAGATGCATGTATTCGGTAATATGCCAATACACCAAAACTATTCACAAAGGACACTTCGGATAAAAATCCGGACTCAGGTGGGGGATATCCACAAAAGACTCAGTTGAGAAAAATGAGAGATTACCGGCTACTGGGTAATAAACTCAAAGAGAGAGACATATTATCGAAACACCGGTATGAGGGTGGGATAACAACACGCTCAGGGAGAAATAATATCTAAGACCCGTATAAGGGTGAGAGATATCAATCATCCAAAACATCTGAGGGAGACCTAAAAGGTATATCTCAACTCAGGAAAATCTGACTCCACGGGGGACAACAAAGTCATCATAGGGAGGAGATGGAAGGAACACTAGGGATACCGGTTACTGGGCATATAATAGGTGACCAACCAGGAGTGAATTGAGAACATATCCAAAACACTCATCATCCAAAAAGGAGGGCTGAAAAAGCAAACTCGATTTACAGGATGGGCATTCGATTCCATAAGGAAATACGAATCTTACTCAACTGGGGACAGAAAGGGACTTCGACCGAAGAGCGCATGATATATATTATCTATTACCATCAGAACATAGATAACATACTCGCATGGAAGACTATCCACAACCGGTCACTGGGTTAATAAAGGATAAATCGACCGAAGAGAAAGGACATCGGGATACCGGTTACTGGGTATAAAATGATGACCAATCCAAAGTAGAAACAATCATTACCAAACACGGGTAAATGAAAGATGACTCGCTGGGGATACATTGACAAAAGCAATGATCCCAGAGATATATCACCGGTTATTGGATGGTATACTCAACAAAAAGAAGGAATATCAATACCGAGTATTGGATAAAGATAACCAACAAAAAGGGATTACATCTACCGGTTACTAGGTAGAAAACCACATAAATAGGACTTACAACTACCGGTCACTAGGTATAAGGCCACAAAGTCCACTGGGGAAAAGATGAACAATTACTGGTTACTGAGCAACTGATCACCAGAACCACAAGGAACTGCAGGGGAAATAACAAGACGGGAGTCAGTCTAGGAATAAGCTAGAAAGACACAATCAACCAAGACTCAACCCAATGAGGATATAACTCAGGGGAGTAATTTCATCCCAATACATATTTCGGGAGGAAACTGAAACAATAATCATCCACGAGGACACAACTCAGTGGGGAATATAGAAGGAAATACAGATACTTCCTGCCTATAAGGCTGACTCTACATGGAGAGATCAGACACAATCATCTGCTTGGGGAAAAATATTTCGCCACTAGCAGGAGATAACAAGCAAAGATATATGGCAAAATGCAACATGAATATCTGACTGCTATGATTATGCATGTATATGCGCGGTTTATGTATGATTAATGTTGACAAACAGACATATCTAACACAAATAGGTCCAAGAATCAATGGACGGACATCCGATATAACATCTCAAAAGATAAAATCCAGACCCACAGGAGAAAATCCAATCTTGTGGGGATCATCTAATACCAGGAAACACCAATCACCACCAGGGATCAAGCAGTGTCGCTACCGGGGACAAAGACTACCGCTGCTGGAGATCAGCAAAAGGTCACAGCTACCAGATGTTGGGGATCTCCCAACAATTCTTGGGAACTGTTGAAGAAACATTTATTCCGCTGGGAGAATGGAACAAACGGCTCCGCTAGGGAAGCTATAGAGTCACCGCCAGGGGCTTGCTGCTGAACAGACAAAAGATTCGATATAGAGGAAACTCTATCGGGGAGCTCAACACAGATAAGATCCATCGTAGAAGAAACTCTACTGGGGAACTTATCAGGGGAAAGGATATGAAACTCTGTGGGGAACAACCACCAAATAAAAGTTTCAACAAATAAAATACTTCCTTTCATCTGCCGGAGAGACATCTCTGCCAAGGAGAAAGAACCAATGCTCCGCTGGGGAAGGACACAACATCTTTAACACCAGTCCTTCCAGGAGGAAACTTTCCAATAAGGAGGGGAATACAAATTACCAGGCTCTGATCAGGTAACTCCACTGGGGAAAGACTGAAGGTGATCATACTAGGGATAACCTGCTGTGAGCAATTCTACCGGGGATGAGTTGTAAGTCAACTTGCTGGGGAGAAGCTACAAGCCAACCTGCTGAGGATTTCCACCCATGCTGGGAATTCCTGCTCACTCTACGGGAGATTTCTATTTATGCTGAGGGAAAGACCAACTTCCTCGAAAATAGATAGCATATCAACTTTTATCAATCTATAAGGGATTTTGGGTCGGTCCACTCAAGGGATGACAACCATATAATTGATAAAACACAGATGCTAGACTCAGACTCCCTAGGGATCTGAGGATGGAGGTATACACATCTCCAAGAAGATCAAGGCCAACACTCCAGGCCTCTGGGGAATTGATGGTGTATCACCTTCCTCTACGCTCGTTGAAGAGACAACCTGAAAGATGGTGAAGAGAAAACAAATATTCCAGGAATATGAACAAATGTCCTACCCTTTTGGAGATCATACTATCCTTGGGAGAGCGTTGAAGACGTTTCATATATCCTTTCAGTCATTGTGAATGTCCACTTTGTTTAAAAACAGTTTATAAAACTTTATTTATTTAAAACAAATGATATTTATGAATTAAAACATGCAAACATTTGTTAAACACAAGCAAATAAGAGTGCAAAGAATTAGATAAAGGCTCAAATTTATTTGATGGAATGGTAGTCTGCAAATGGCGAGACTCCATGGATCTTTACAAAGTTTGAAATTGGTGATATATATTGGAAAAAGGATACATTGAACATAATGACCATTTCTCCACCAACTTCGAATCCAATGTATTTGAAGCTTCAGTTGACGATGACTGAGCGAGAATCTTTGACAGACGACAGCTGAAGAACAACGTCTTGTCAAGATGCAGTTACTTACCAAATCCCTAATTTTTGCCTAGATTGCCCCAGGGTGAGGTGCTCAATCTAGCGGGATATATCTATTTTTTTTTATGTCTCTAACTTTTTCCTGGACCGCCCTTTCGTGTTTTCAATCCACCGAGACACTCATTTTTTCCTAAGTCGCCCTTTCGGGTTTTCAACTTAGCGAGCTATTCTGTTTTTATTTTAGGCGAAGTATTTCTTGACTACATCTGAATTCACAGGACGAGTGAAATCCTCCCCCATCCATAGTTGTAAGTATCAAAGCACCGCCTAAAACGGCTCTCTTAACAACATATGGACATTCATAGTTTAGAGTCCACTTGCCCCTTGGAATCGGGTGCAAAAGACAAGACTTTCTTGAGCACGAGGTCACCTTCTCGAAACACACAAGGCTTGACCTTCTTATCAAAGGCTTTCTTCATCCTTTGCTGATACAACTGACCATGGCACATGGCAGTTAATCTCTTCTCTTTAATTAAATTCAGTTGGTCATAACGACTCTGAACCCATTCAGCTTCAGTCAACTTGGCTTCCATCAGGACTCTTATTGATGGGATCTCAACTTCCACGGGGAGCACAGCCTCCATGCCATATACAAGAGAGAAAGGGTTTGCCCCTGTTGAAGTGCGAACAGATGTACGATAGCCATGCAAGGCAAATGGCAGCATCTCCTGCCAATCATTGTACGTAACAACCATCTTCTGAATAATCTTCTTAATGTTCTTGTTAGCAGCTTCAACAACCCCATTCATCTTGGGTCTATAAGGAGAAGAATTATGATGTGCAATCTTGAACTCGCTACACAGCTCTTTCATCATCTTGTTGTTCAAGTTAGATCCATTATCAATAATGATCTTGTCTGGCACACCATAACGGCATATGAGTTGATTCTTGATAAACTTCACAACCACCTGCCTGGTCACGTTCGCATACGATGCCACTTCAACCCACTTGGTGAAGTAATCAATTGCTACGGGAATAAAACGATGACCGTTTGACGCCTTAGGCTCTATCATGCCAATCATGTCAATTCCCCACATGGAGAAAGGTCATGGTGATGAAATAACATTCAGAAGTGTCGGGGGAATATGAATATTATCCTCATAAATCTGACACTTGTGGCATTTCTGCACATATCTGCAGCAGTCAGACTCCATTGTCAGCCAAAAGTAGCCTGCTCTCAACATCTTCTTTGCCATGGCATGTCCATTGGAATGAGTACCAAATGAACCCTCATGGACTTCAGTCATTAACAAGTCTGCTTCGTGTCTATCCACACATCTGAGCAGAGCCATGTCAAAGTTCCTCTTATAAAGCACATCATCATTAAGGTAGAAATTTCCAGATAATCTTCTCAAAGTCTTCTTATCTTTAACAGATGCCCCAGGTGGGTAGATCTGTCTTTGGAGAAAGCATTTGATATCATAATACCATGGCTTATCATCTTTCACTTCTTCAACTGCAAATACGTGAGTTGGTCTATCCAAGCGCATCACAGTGATATTGGGAACTTCATTCCAATATTTCACCATAATCATCGAAGCAAGTGTAGCAAGAGCATCTGCCATCCGATTCTCATCTCGAGGAATATGATGGAAGTCAACCCCAGTAAATAAAGTTGAAATCCTCCTCGCGTAATCTCTATATGGGATGAGGCCAGGCTGATTCGTCTCCCATTCACCCTTAATCTGATTAACAACAAGGGCCAAATCACCATAAAAATCAAGATGCTTGATCCTAAGATCAATACATTCTTCCAAACCCATGATACATGCCTCATAATCCGCCATATTATTCGTGCATTTTAAAGTTAGCCTTGCTGTAAAAGGAAAATGTGTGCCCTGAGGAGTAATAATCATTGCCCCAATACCATTTCCATACTGATTAACAACGCCATCGAATACCATACCCCATCGGGAATTAGGTTCTGGCCCTTCATCGAGCGTAGGCTCATCGCAATCTTTCATCTTCAAATATAGAATCTCCTCATCTGGGAAGTCGTACTGAACAAACTGATAATCTTCAATTGGTTGATGTGCCAAGTGGTCAGCCAAGATACTACCTTTAATAGCTTTCTGAGCTCGATACTCAATATCATACTCAGACAACAACATCTGCCAACGGGCAATCCTCCCAGTTAAAGTAGGCTTCTCAAAGATATACTTGATTGGATCCATTTTGGATATCAACCAAGTCGTATGATTCAACATATACTGGCGTAAGCGCTTAGCAGCCCAAGCCAAAGCACAACATGTCTTCTCAAGCATTGAGTATCGAGACTCACAATCAGTGAACTTCTTAGTCAAATAGTATATAGCATACTCTTTCTTTCCTGATTCATCTTGCTGACCCAATACACAACCCATAGAGTCTTCAAGCATTGTCAAGTACATAATCAAGGGTCTCCCTTCAACAAGCGGAGACAGAATCGGAGGCTCTGACAAATATTCTTTGATACTGTCAAAAGCTTTCTGGCAATCCTCGGTCCAATCATAACGTTGATCTTTCTGGAGGAGCTTGAATATAGGCGCACATGTGGCAGGCATGTGGGATATAAATTTGGAAATATAATTCAAGCGGCCAAGAAAACCTCGGACTTGCTTCTCAGTTTTGGGCGCTGGCATCTCTTGTATTGCTTTGACCTTGACAGGATCAACCTTAATACCTCTTTCACTGACGATAAAGCCCAATAACTTGCCGGAACGGACTCCAAATATACATTTGTTCGGATTCAGGCGGAGTTTGTACTTCCTCAAACGCTGAAAAAGCTTCAACAAGCGTTCTACATGTTCAACTTCCATTTTCGACTTCGTAATCATATCATCAACATATACCTCGATCTCCTTGTGCATCATATCATGAAACAAGGTAGTCATAACACGTTGATACGTGGCTTCGGCGTTCTTCAAACTGAAGGGCATCACTCGATTATAGAATGTTCCCCAAGGCGTGATGAATGTTGTCTTCTCCATATCCTCGGGTGCCATTTTAATCTGGTTATAACCGGAAAATCCGTCCATAAATGAGAAGACATTGAATTTAGCTGTATTATCTACCAACATAACAATGTGTGGTAGAGGAAAATCATCTTTTGGACTAGCTTTATTCAAGTCTCGATAGTCCACACACATTCTGACTTTTCTATCTTTCTTAGGCACAGGCATAATATTGGCCACCCATTGAGGATATGTAGAAGTCACCAGAAACCGCACATCAATTTGCTTCTGAACCTCTTCTTTAATCTTCACTGCCATGTCGGGATGAGTTCTTCTTAGCTTCCGCTTCACAAGTACACACTCAGGCTTCAAAGGCAGGAAATGTTGCACGATATCAATATCTAGACCAGGCATGTCCTCATATGACCAGGCAAAGACGTCGACAGATTCTCGTAGCAACTCAATCAACCCCTTCTTCACAGACTCTTCCAGGAGTGCCCCAATCTTCACTTCACGAATGCAGTCTTCAGACCCCAAGTTGACTGTTTCCAGATTCTCAAGGTGTGGCTGAATGATCTTCTCTTCGTGCTCAAGCAGACGGGTAATCTCATCAGTAATCTCTTCAACATCATCTTCTTCGGCCTCAAATACAGGGAACTCAAAGTTGGGAGATGGTGTTGGATCATTATGTTCAATGGGTTTGATCAACCTGCATAATGATTTTGGATATAAAAGAGATTTCAGAATTCCAACAAGGCAAATCATTATGCAGATGAAAAGACTGATTTTATTCTCTTTTTAGGGTTTTTTGGTGATCACCAATTTCATGCAAAAAGAAAAAAGGAAAAATAATTTGGAAAAACAAACATTTAACATGTAATTTTTGAATGAATATCATTGTATTAATGTTCCAACAATGTCATCCCTTCTCCTTTTGGCATGGGAGAAGGGTTTTTAAACAAAAGTGAACACATCACGTGGACTTATGGACAACTGTTGGAACATCAACAACGACCCATTTATTGCAGATTCCTCCAGGGATGACAAAGTTGCCCACATCTTCCTCTGCATCATCTTCCATTATGGCAACAGCCTCTTAGTCTTCAACAGTGTGGATGAAACCGCCACTCTGGAACAGCCCGTGCTCGTTGAAAGTGCCTGAAGAATACCCAATGCTAGCCCGAGATTTATTGTCTTCCAGCTTGATCATTTGTCCTAAACCAGTAGTTGCACCATGCTCGGCCAACTTCGCATCATTGTAGGAAGCAAATGAAGAAGGTCCTTGCCTTGAAGGCTCAACAATAAATAAGGCTTGGAACGGCGTCCCAACCTCATCCTCAACATCTATGTAGGAAAAGGAAGACAAATGGCTTACCAAGAGAGCCTTCTCTCCCCCTATCACCACCAATTTCTTATTCTTAACGAATTTTAACTTCTGGTGTAAGGTGGATGTCACGGCATCTGCCTCGTGAATCCATGGCCTGCCAAGCAAACAACTATATGATGGGTGGATATCCATGACCTGGAAAGTGATCTGGAAATCACTAGGTCCAATCTTGATTGGGAGCTCAACTTCGCCAATCACAATTTTCCTCGATCCATCAAAAGCTTTGACTACCACTCTACTCTGCCTCATAGGAGGCCCCTGGTAAGAAAGTTTCGCCAGAGTGGATTTTGGCAACACATTGAGTGATGATCCTGTGACTACCAACACATTAGACAAGGCATCATCCTTGCAATTCAAGGAAATGTGTAGAGCCAAATTATGGTCTTTTCCCTCCTCGGGAAGACCAACATCGCAAAAGCTCAAATTGTTACAAGCAGTTATGTTTGCAACAATGCTATTAAACTATTCTATTGTGACATCGTGATCCACGTATGCCACGTCCAACAAACTTTGCAAAGCTTCGCGGTGTGTCTCAGAATTCATCAACAAAGATAGGATAGATATCTTTGACGGAGTTTGAAGCAGCTGATCAATAACATTATACTCGCTCCTTTTGATGAGCCTCAGCATCTCATCACAGTCCTCTCTCAAAATTCCATGCTGGCCAACTGGGACAGGAGCTTTAACAACAACATTAGGGTCAACGCCATTCGCAACAAGTGCCAAATTCAACGAAGTTCCCACATGACCGACAGGGTTATCAACAACAGTTCTTCTCATGTCATCTTGGGGTTTCGGCGGTGCCGAGAAAACACGACCACTGTGGGTCACACCATTAACATCAGATATACTCACAACAGAAGTGGAGGACAACGACACCTCCTTCCCATCTTCTAACGCAACTGCGTTATATCTGTAGGGAACAGCTTTGTCTGAAGAGTATGGGATAGGGCCCGCTGGCTTGATTACAAGAGATGGAGAAACCTTCTTCTTTCTGCCATCATACCTGACAACAACAGGTTCTGGTATTCTAAAAACAGGGGATATAACATTCACTTCATCCTCATCGCGATTCTGGAGTATCTCGATCACACCCTGATCCAACATCTCTTGGATGTCCTTCCTGACTTGGCGGTATCCTCTTTCATTTATAGTGCACACCTGGCACCTATCATGGTCATGCTCATAATGACTGTACCCACATAACAGTCTGTGCATCTCGACCAATGATTGCCTGATATGACTGACATACAGGACTTTATACTTGCCAGGACAACCCTGGACCATATTCACAACAGCTTTCCCATGCTCGGGCAATGGGTTTTTCTTTACATTCGAACATACGTCCTCGAAAAACAAGATCCCACTTCTAACAAGGTATTACACCTTGGTGTTCAGGGGATAGCAGTTCTCCACATCATGTCCGGGAGCACCAGAATGATATACACAGTGTAGCTCAGGCTTATACCACCACCGAGGGTTGGTCGGTACAGCAGGTAGGTCACATGGAGTAATCAGCGTTATGTCTATGAATGACGGATAGAGTTCAGCATAGGTCATTGGAATTGGATCAAAAGTGACCCTCTTCCTATCGTAGCTAGTGCTGGTATTGTTGTTGTTTCGAGGCTGGTAGGCCTGCTATTGTGGACGCTGCTGTTGTTGTTGATATTGTTGATGTTGTTGTTGATGCTGATACTGTTGAGTTTCCCTGAAGGCAGGGGCTATATTAGCCACCTGGTGCTGGTTACTGGCAGGGCTAACAGTCATGGGAAGACACAGCATGTGCCTATCCCTCTTTCTTCTTTGCAAAGCCCCCATAACGCTTTGCAGAAGAGCCTTCATCCCTGGAGAGACGTCCTTCCCAGACTCCTTCCTCTAGCCTCATCCCCCATGTTCACCATTTCGGTGAAGTCCGAGGGAGCACTAGCAATCATCCTCTCGTAGTAGAAAGAGCTTAAAGTCTTTAAAAATATCTTCGTCATTTCTTTCTCTTCGAGTGGTGGCACAATCTGTGCGGCCAATTCACGCCACCTCTGGGCGTACTCCTTAAACGTTTCCTTCTCTTTTGGGGACATAGTCCTCAGCTGGCCCCTATCGGGAGCCATATCAACATTGTATTTGTATTGCTTGAAAAAAGCTTCGCCAAGGTCGTTGAAGGAGCGAATGTTCGCACTATCCAGACCCATGTACCATCTGAGTGCGGCACCGGACAGGCTGTCCTGGAAATAGTGGATTAGAAGTTGATCATTCTCGGTTTGTGTTGACATCTTGCAAGCGTACATCATAAGATGGATGAGAGGGCGAGTGTTTCCCTTATATTTTTCAAAGTCAGGTATTTTGAACTTGATAGGGATCTTGACATTGGGCACGAGGCACAATTCAGCAGCAGATTTACCGAAGAGGTCTTTCCCCCTTAGAGTCTTTAGTTCCTTGCGCAGCTCAAGGAATTGGTCATTCATAGCATCCATTTTCTCATAAACATCTGGGCCCTCAGATGGCTCAGAGTGATAAATGGTGTCTTCGACTCTCGGCAACGTGTGCACAACGGGAGGTGGCATAACAAGGACTGGGCTAGATTCCGGCAGAGAAGCAAAGGTCGGAGTGAGACCCTTAGGCATAAAATTTGCGGGCATTCCCCAAGGAAACTCGGCTGGCATATTCAGAGCGAAATGAGCAGTGGCGGTAGGTACAATAGAGGAAGCAACCTCTGAGATGACTGTCCTCTGGAGAGGAGTTGCAGGTGTTGGAGAAGACTGGTTTTGAGCAGCCAGAACTGACTCCATCATGGCAGTCAGCGTAGCTACTTCCTCCTTCAATTCACGGTTCTCTTGTTCAAGATGATCCATCAGCTTTGGTGGATTTGCCCTGGTGTTATACCGGTGCGTCAACTTGTCTTCAAAATAAATGAAGAACACAGAGTTAGACCACTGATCAAGAAACCCTGAACAAAACCTGCTTATGCATATGATGCATGTAATGCTTGTGCACATGATTTATTTTTACTTGAAGAACTTTATAGAGATCTATTTGCAAATATTTGGAAATATTACTCTTTTGGACATATAATGGAATATTCATATCAATAACATTTGGAAAAAATTTTACACCAAAGAAGTACAATCTTGGTAACCAAATACAATACAAGAGATAAGGAAAATGAACATCCTATGGAACCCTAGAAACAATCGTCCAAAGCTCTCGAGACCGGAAGATAAGCTGCACGAAGCCTCTTCACCTCTCTCTCATAGGCTGCCTCCATATCCGCCTTCTCCTTGGCGAGTCGATCATACTTCCTCTTCCAAAACTTGGATGACTGAGGAAGAAGGGAAGTAACCATATCATCAGGCTCGTCGATAACCTCATGCTCCAGAAATTCTATAAAAGCATCCTTATCTCTGAGTTGCTGAAAGAGCTCCTCTCGCTCACGGACCCAAGCACGCGAACGGTCTTCATCTCTCAACTCCTCTACTCCTTGGTTAGGGAGGGTTGAAGGCCCAACCATAACCATAGGGGTAGGACTCGGATAGTCATAGGGCATGCGGTACTCAGAAGCTCTCTTCCTCACCCAAGAGGTGTAGGGTTCCAAAGCAATACAATTCTTCGGACCAAGCTCTTTCCTTCCCTTCCTATGAATCTTGCGCCAAGCGCGAACCATCCTACCCTTCAAGTTTTGGGGATCTTTATCCTCTTAAAAGAACACACCTTTCAACAGAATGTTGTTAGGTTTATCCTTTAAGGGGAAACCAAGCTGACGGCGAGCCAAAATAGGGTTGTAGTTAATTCCACCACAAGTACCAAGAAGAGGCACATTGGAGAATTCACCACAAGAATCAATGATCTGGACACCATCAAACACACGGTTGTACCAAAAAGATATCATTATTAGTGAGAGACATAAGTCTCGTGGACCACCGTAGACATCCTTTGTTCTCCTTGAAGGCAAGCGTCCGCGACAAGTGCGAAATAAACCACTTGTACAACAGAGGCAAACAACACACAATGGTACCACCACCCTTTGCATTCCTCATATGGAAAGAGAAATAAGTGTCACCCAACAGAGTCGGAACGGGATTAAGAGTAGAGAAAATCCTAATAGCATTCATATCCATAAAATTGTCGATGTTGGGGAATAACACTAATCCATAGATGAGAAGTACAAATATGGCCTCAAAGGCGTCCTCACTCATGGCCTTCCCAAACATAGTAGCTTGGGCAATAAGAAAATCAGATGGGAGACCTTGAATTCCACCTTTGGTAGTCATATGAGCACCAATATCAGATACCTCTATGTGCAATAGATCAACAATCTCTTAGGAAGAAGGAAATCTCTCCAAGCCACTGAACGACAACTGATCTAAGATAGGTATACCCACAAGATACACATACTCCTCAAGCGTAGGCAAAAGCTGGAAATCCAGAAAAGTGAAGCAACAGTACAGAGGATCATAGAACTGCACCAACACACTCATCAGACCTTCATCCACCTGAGTAGCAAGAATAGACAGAAGCTTCCCATGGCGAGCTTTGAATTCCAAGGGATCTAATACATAGGATGTCAAACTCCTTAACTCTTTTAAGTCAGGTTATCTGAAACTGTACTTCTTCGTATTCCTTCTTTTCTTATCCATGTCTGAAAATTTGCAAATAGACCTCTTAAGTTCTTTGAAAATTTTCTCATTGTTGATGATATGGATGCATATGAATGCATGAATGCATGGATGCGACAATCACACTCAAGGATCAAGCAAGCCACGCCACACAAAGGTCACGGGATGGATCAAGTCACCCTTAATATCAATCATCCATTTTGGTGAATTATGGTTTACACCTTATCAACACCCAAGTTCCACTGATATTAAGGATATACGAGAACGGATCAACCGCGAATCAAAGGCTTGTTGCAAGTCACGAGCATGGAGTCTAGGTTAAGAACCATCCAAAGGGAGTGTACTATGGTTAAACCTGACAATCATGTTCTAAAAAGGGTCCCCATAGTCATCATCTCATCTTTCAGATATTATCGGATAAACCGACTACTCGTATTCCAAAAATATTCTCAAGAGAGACTCTTATGAGTGTAGTATCGCGTAACAATCGTATCAAATCTTACACTTGAACGACCTTCGCACTACGTCCTAAAATAGGCCAAGATGGGCTAGGTATCTAAGGTCCTTGGCTTCTAAGGTTTAAATTGGAAAGAGTAATGCCTTACCACGACTACTCGTGTGATATTATTGATCCCAACATGACCTCCACCAAGTGAATGGGCTTGCAAGTCAACTTGCTAAGTAATAACTCCACACAAGTCAACAAGACTATGCCATTCTCCTATCGTAAGTGCACTCGAGTTCGGGTATAGAACTCATCTCACAAGAGACCACCAAGCACACAAGCAATTGATATATCAAGCAACTCACACATTACAAGCAATACGGTCATCCCAAATTTGCACAAAAATATGTCACAAATAAATATAAGCATACAATACAACAAAGGAAAAAAGTAGGCTAAACCCACTAGAAGTCTCCTTAGCTCCCCAGCAGAGTCGCCACTTTTCTGTAGCGGGGTATTCGTTACCTTTAGATTTATTGACTAAATCAAAAGTAAATCATACAATTCGAGTCGCCACCGGACTTCTATTTTACCAAAGGAAAGGTTAGAAAGCGAACAAAAACCAAGTAAGAAGTTTTATCAAATCAAAAACTAATAAAAACGTCAGAGATCTGGGTAAGGGGGTTGGTTATGCAATGGGAAGGTTTTAAGCACCCAAAACATCCTTAGTACTCTAAGGGAGCCCTTTTTGCAAAGTGTATTGTAGGTTGGTATTTGTGAAAATGTTTGTGCAAACATGATTGGAGAGATGAGAAAAGAATATACATTATTTTCAATTTTGTTGTTTGAACGCATGAACCCATTGCCTACGTACCATTACAAAGGTAGGATCAAAACCTCGTAGTTCGGGGTAAAAATCTCAAAATAAGTTGGTGAATTGATTTGTCAAAAGCCTTAAGGTCTTTTGTTATCAAAGGGAGAAAACTCAACCTAAACCAAAAATCCACCATGTGAGGAGAGCTTCAACATACTAGTGAGAGATCCACCCTATAATAAGTATGGAAGACTTATAGTCCAATCACTAAGGATAAGGTGAGTTTTACATCAACCACTATGATAAATCAAACCTAATGACTAATGTTTATGAAAAAGGTTTTAACAAAGGTGGCCATTGGAACCACAAAATTAATTTGAAATGAGTTGTATTTACAAGTTAGAAATATTCACAAAAATGAGGTCAAGGTTGACTTAAAGTTCATTCAAAATAAGTGTTAATGAAAAGAGTTTGAAAAATCAAAGGCATATGGCCTAGGTTTCTAATTTGAAAACAATGTCAATGTTTGCACAAAATGAGTTTGGCTTGGGTTAGAGTGGAGAGAAGAAGAGAAAGGCTAATCCTAAACATGCAAAAATGAGAGAAGAGATAAAACGCTTGGAGTTACTTTCTTGAGATCATAAAGATGATTCAAGATGCTCCTTTCCTTTGGACTTAGCAAGCAACAAGCAATCAAAACAATTAAACATTCAAGCTCCTAGGATCTCCAATTGGCTTGTCTTTCTTAACTTAGCTACTCATGACAATGGTCCTTCTTACTATCTGAAGTTTGGATTCCCTATCACACAAGAACAAACAATCAAAAAGTTCACAATGCAATAAGAGGAATGGACAAAGAAAGAGTTTTGGATTAGGAGTCCTTTCAAGTCAACTTCAAGATTAAGCATTCTAAAGGCATGAGGCCTAGTTGCTCTTCAACAAGTTTTGCATTCTAAAGGCATGAGGCCTAGTGGCTCTTGAACTCCATTAGGCATATGTAAGGTCCTAATTCTAAGTTTTTTCTCCTTTTTGCATTGGGTTCACACAAACAAAGACAAAACAAGCACAAGGCAATAATATATTTACACAATAATGTGCTCAAGTGAGCAAAAGGAAAATAGCATAAACATAAACATGAGCTCAAATGAGCAAAAGGAAAAGACAATATGAATAAATGAGCAAGAAATTAAATTGCATTAGAGTAAATTGCACGAATTAAATGCTTGAATTAAAGTCAGTGTTAGTAGTTAATGTTAGTTTGCCATAAGGCAATTCAGCGCTATGTTAAGCAATCGTAAGTGGACTAATGTAGTAGTCACACCTATCTGAGGCCGGTCAATAAAACTATAGGCAAATAAAAACAAGTTAGAGATCATGACTAGTAAGCCAAGCTCCTACAACCTTTCATGCCAAAAGAAAAGAAGAAAGACCTTGTATGGATTTCAGGTTCTTTGCTTGACCAAGAAGCAACCTATCTTGGACACAAAGTAATTCACTTGATCTTTGATCAAGTTGAATTTGATTTTGGATCAAAGAAGGTTAAGCCTCTCATATGTCAAGGCTAACCACAAATCATTAACTCATTGGTCAAAAGAAAAAGAAGAAGAAAAGAGGTGAAGATGAAATGTACAAAATGAAAATTCAAATGACATAATCAAAACACAATGATCAAATGTGAATGGAATCAACATCAATCAATGGTAAACAGAAGTGAAATGAAGATTATAAGTCAAGAAAGGTCAAACATATTTTTGGTATTTTTTGGAATTAAAATAATACATAAAATAAAATGGATAAATCATGGTCAAACTTCAAATCCAATTCAAATCAACTTGGATAAGTCCAATTGGATTATCATAAGTCTAACATGGTCAAACAAGGTTTGACAAATTTTCTCAACATTTTTTGAACACAGAAACTATTTTAAAATCAATTAAAAGCATTAAAATATAACACAAATGATTTAAAATCTCAAATCAATTAAGAAATTGATGAGAATATTTTCATAGACTTATCATGATCCAAATGTGTTAACAAAATATTTTTTGGAATTTTTGAATATCTAAAAGTATTTAAAATGAATTAAAAACAAAATAATTTACAAAAAATATTAAATGGAATCACAAAAATCATTAAAAATCAGATTATGAAACTAGATTTTAAAAGAAATTTTTTGCAATTGGTCCCATATTTTTGTGATTTCAAATAAAAGAGTTATGAATTTTTGAAAATAAAAGGAATTAAAGAAAATAAAATAGAAATTAAGAAAATAGAAAAAATCTGGAGCGCATGATCAACACTCATTAATTGACGTGGACCATCCTGTGGCTCTAAGGCGCGCGCGCATGGTGATCATTAGTCCAACGCGTAACAAAACAAATTAAAAAAAGTCAAACAAGGCAAAGGTTGAGATTAGAAGGCTCATGTGAGATCCAAAGGCCAGAGCTCTTCCACGTGGGGATGGTGGTGGAAACCACCGTCTTCTCCGGTGAGCAAACAGAAACCGGCCAACAGTTGCAGGTTTTGCAACCTCAACCAAACTACACGTGCCTTATACCAAATTAAAGCTAGGGTGATGTACATCACTCCTGTAACCTTGGATTTCTCTCAAGATCCCTATGGAAAGAGAAATCTGAGATGGAAAATCCAGGTGTTCAATCTGAAATGCATCAATTCATGAAATTAAAGCCACCATTTGCTTGCCTCTCACACGAGGACTTCAGAGAACCAAACAAACACAAGCAAAGCACAATATATGATGATATTCGAATCAAAATAGTGGAGATGTAAACCTTTGAAGTGTAGCTTTGATGAGCACGATCCAACCAAACTCTTGCTTGTAGCTTAATCTTGAGGTATGGTATGAGTGCAAGGCTAAGGAATGAGTGTTGAAGATCAACTGATTTTGTTGAAATTCAAACTTGGAAAGAGAAATGAAAATTCAAAATTCCTTTGGTGTGAGGTTGGGTATGGATTTCAGCAGAGCTTTAGGCGCCTTCAGGTTGATAAATGAATGAAGCAAGGTGTTTATTTATAGTTGTAGCTGCAAGCAAAGTGTGACAAACTCGTGTGCATGAGGCTTTGGGTCCTCCATGCATGGGCCTGTACAGGCGCATGTGAGGCCCAAAACCTGATGGAAATGAATGTTGAACACATACCAAATTGAAATGGACGTGCAATTTGAATGGCATTTGCTTGTGTAAGAAGATTTCATGTGAAATGCATAAATGGTCACAACTATTCCTCTATTCGAAAGTCCCATGTGGAAAATCCAAACATAGGCATTTGAGTAATGTTTGGAAAGGTCTTGACATAAGGAAAAAAAGCTATGTTGGACAAAAATCCATTTGGAGTTCGGAAATTTATGAAAACTGGTCATGAAGTTTGATGTACAAAACATGCCTTTGAAACATTTGCCAAAATTGACCATCTTCAAGTCCTTCTGTTTCAATGATGCAATCATCAAA
Organism: Lathyrus oleraceus; assembly: GCF_024323335.1. Taxonomy (NCBI): domain Eukaryota; kingdom Viridiplantae; phylum Streptophyta; class Magnoliopsida; order Fabales; family Fabaceae; genus Lathyrus; species Lathyrus oleraceus. Next base: position 339,671,898 of record NC_066583.1, read on the forward strand.
TGGAAAAACCTACAACATAAAAGTTGTAGATCTTTTCAAGATGATAAATTTTGACTTAAATGTTTCATCATTTGGATTTTTGATGAGAGAGTTATGGGCATTTAAAGTTGGACTTTTTCAAGATTCAATGGCTTTGGTCCAAAATGACCTATAATATTTTGTATTATCACATGTGTTTATTTTAGGATTATGAAATTTTGTCCAATATAACATTTGAATTAAACATCTTAAAATTTCCAATGAAATTGGTATCACCTCAAAATTATAAAAAATGAAGGAGCTAGGTCCTTGGGAAGTTGACCCAAAATTAGGGTTTCAGTCAAAATGACCTATAAAGTTTTGAAATGAATGATGACCTTCCAAGTTTCAAATAAATTTTTTATGAACATGAAAGTTGTTCATATGGTTATTAAGAACATGTTTCATCTTAGGGTCATCTTCATTTGACAAACACATCAAAAGTTAGGTCTCAGTGGATTTCAATTTGGTTAGATGAATTGACTGGTCAACTTCTCAAGTCCAAACTTCAAATATTGATGAATGAATGATTGAGGATACTCACATAGGCTCATATATGCATAAAATGATTAATTAAAGAACTTCCCTTGATTATATTTGATCATAGGTTGAGGTTACTTCATGAGCAAGGCATAGTCAATGCACAATTGAAATAGGGTTTCCTTGGGAAACAATTCTCAAGACCTTTGGTTTATCTTGATCAAATTAACAAATTGAGATACTTGGGAGACATATATGATGATTGAGAGCTTTGGGAACCATTGTCATACTTGCTTTCATCTTCATCTGGCCATTTCATTGAGCATAGGGGCCTCATAGGAGCAAGGGATCTCATGATTGCTTGAGCTTCAAAACAAAACAAGTTAGTGACATATTTTTGTGCTTTTGGTTTGTGAAAAAAATAATAAAATCAATAATATACAATGCAAGCATGCTTGGTGGTCTCAAACCAACTCACACAAGTCCCAACCCTAGGGTTAAGGAGCCATAATTGCTATGATCCTTGAGGGAATGCAATGAGCAATGAAATGATGCCATGAGGGATCTTAGGGTCAAAATTAGGGTCTTACAATATGAATTAATGAAAATAAAATGAATTGAAACAAAAATCAGAGAATTAAAAAAACGTGAGCCACTTGATCTCCCTCATTAATTGAGGTGGAAGATCAAGTGGACACAAACGCGCGTTCCACAATAGACCTAAGTCAATGCGCTGCAGGGATGGTAATTAAAACCAACACGTGAGATTAAAACATTTCAAATGAGATCAATGGATCAGAACCTGTCCAGCACACCACCGGCGCTGGACCTCCGGTCACCTTCTCAGGCGAGATCCACCGGATTGGTTCACTCATCACCATCAAGAAAATGAAAAAAGAGGACATGATCTGAAAGAAAAAATGGCGTAGATCATGAAACTGACCTCAATTTCAACTAACTCCAAATATATAGAAAGATATGAGGAGTTGAATTTTGAGGTGTGTCAACTGAGTTGCTTCGATTTAACCTCTAAGAAACTCAATCTTCTTGCCTACATTGGTAGGACTTCAGACAACCAAAGATCCAAGAGAATTGAGTAGAATTAAGTGAGAATCGAATAGATGAGGTTTTCTGAAATTTACCTTCAATGTTGTGCAGAACTTGATGTTGCTTGCTTCAGCCTTGATCTGATCACAATTGAGAAGCTTGTAGAAGAGGTTTAGCAATGGTACAAAGCTTTGGATCCTGGAGTTCTTGAATCTCCAAACAGTGAGATTCAAACTCAATTTTCAAGTTGAAAATTCTCAGTTTTCCTTTGAAATGTGAGGGTTTCAATTGAGGGGAAAATTTGGCGTGCAAGGTGTGTTTGAATTGAGCTCAGAGGCCTTGTATTTATAGCATTTGGGATTGATAATTGCACACTTGAAAAATTGCTAAATTTGGAAATGTGATGCACAAGCTTGCATGGGCGTGTATAGGCCCATGGAGAAATCCATTATGATCCATACCCAACTGTTCTGAAGCTCAAATGAGGCTTGAGTGGCAAGGCAATATTATGTGGAGTTTTGGACATTTGATTTTCTCCAAAGATGCAGCTCTGTTAAAGCCATGCGCAGACCTAACAAACTTCATCCAAAATACATGAACTTGGGTTCTTTTGAAAGCTTAGATCAAGGGGAACAAGTTTGATGTTTGATGTTGAACACTTTTTCATTTGGAACTTCGATCATGGTGAATTTTGAGGTGGAAGTTTGGAAATTTCAACATGTTGAAAAATTTTCTAAGTGTCAAGCCATATATCTCAATATTCCACCTTGCTTAACTTTTCATGTGAGCTTCAAATGAGAAAAGTGTCTTCATCAAAATTGTACCTCTTTCAAAGGCCTTAAAAATGGTCACAAATTTCATGTCATTTGTATTTATAATGATAGAGTTATGCATTTTTGAAGTTGAGGAAAATCACTTGTCAATGGTATAGGGCAAAAATGACCTATAATGTATCCTCATATCACATGCTCATAAAAGTTGATTTAGCTCTCACTCCAAAAATAAAAGTTGAAGTAGAGATCTTGAATTTGATTTTTAAACTTGGAAATCATTAATCTCATAAAAATTGAGAAAGTTATGGCCTTGGGAAGTTGACTTTCAAATTACGGTTTAGACAAAATAACCTATAATGTGTCAACATAGAAAATGATTTTCCAAGCAAAACTAGCTCTAGGTCTCAACATGAAAGTTGTTTGGAATGTAATTTAGAGTAACTTTGCTCTTGTAATAAATTTCATATGGTTAAAATTGTAGGAGATAGGGTCTAGGGGGACCCAGTTTTGATCAGATGAATTCATCTGGCCAACCACCATCAGCCAACTTGCTAACTTGCAATTCTCTTGAATTTCTTGGCTCATGGTAGATCATATATGCATAAGATGATGAATTTTGAAGTGCCCCTTGAGAAATTTGATCAATTGATGAGGAAGCTTGTTGAAGAAGTTACTCAAGAAACTCAGACAAACTAGGGTTTCCAAGGCAAACCAACTCCAAACTCTTGAAAAAATCGTGAACAATATGACATGTCGGAATCATTGGGACTCATATATGATGCTTAGAGACATTGTGGATCAATCCATGGTTGTGCTCTTTGCCATGAGGGTCTCAAACCCTAGATATGAACTTGATAAATCAATGGGATCATGCCTACCTACAAAAGAGTTAGGCACATACAAAGACATATTTTTGGTATTTTGGTTAGTAAAATGATAATATACAAGTATGATACAATCACATTGTGCTTGGTGATATCTCCCAAAACAAACCCAATGAAAGAGGGGTAAGGAGGATGCCAAGGTGTGATCCCAACACTAATGCATATGATGAAATTGCATGAGGGATCTTAGGGTCAAAATTGGGGTCTTATAGCTGCCCCTATTTAAGGACATTCTAACTGAGGAGGTGAAGGTTAAAATCTTCGGCTCGACTTAGTAGAATGGGCTTAAATAATAACACATAGAAACAAATTTTGGTCCCTAAGAGACTTCATGATGCGTATGATATGAATGCAAAAGATAATGCCTTGTGGGGAAATGTTGCCACAAAAGGAAAAGAAATCAGAGAGACCGAAAGTCCGCAGGAGTATAATGTTTTCTGTAAGGAAAACTCACTAGGGAGACAAAGACTCTGAGGGGATAAATGAGGTTATGTGTAGGCCAGGCTACGACTTGAAACTGATGGACGGACTAGAGGAATTCCATACAAAATGGAAGGACTCAGTCGGGGAAACAAAACATCTGCAGGGGAAGCGAGTAGATCAGGATAAAACTGACATACTTGAATCATGCAGGAAAAGCGATTTCACTAAGGAAATGCGCACTCAACTCAACTGGGGAGAAATAAACTTCAACACAGGAGGAGCAGAAATGTATTATCTACTACCTGTTACTGGGTAAGGAGATAATAAAGATTTGACAGAGAGGACATCCGTCATCGGTTAGGATGAACATATCAAGGATGACTCGCTGGGAACTTCCAGGAAGACGTATTTATTACCGATTACGGGGTAAGAATAACCTTGTTGGGGAAAACTACAGAAACTAGGATTTACAACTACCAGTTACTGGGCAGAAGACTAAGGATGAGAGTATCCGTCATCGGTTAGGATGAACATATCAAGGATAAACTCAACAGGGAATAAAATCCGTCATCGGTTAGGATGAACATATAAAGGATAGAATTGCTTGGGAAATGCCAAGGAGGATATCCGTCATCGGTTAAGATGAACATATCAAGGATAAACCAACTGAGCAAGAAAATAGGAATTACATCTATCGAATGCTAGATAAAATACCGCCAAAGAGAAAATCCATCACCGATTAAGATGAACATATCAAGGATAGACTCTGTTGAGGAGAGAAAAATAGGAATTACATCTATCGGTTACTGGATAGAATACCATCAAAGAGAAAATCCGTCACCGATTAAGATGAACATATCAAGGATAGACTCTGCGAAGGGGACAAAAGCAGTATTTACAACTACAGGTTACTGGGTAGAAGACCGCAAAGAGAAAGAAATCCGTCACCGGTTAGGATGAACATATCAAGGATTTACTCTCTAGGGAAAAAAATAGGGATTACAACTACCTTTTTACTGGGTAGAATACCAAAGATGAGAATATTCATCATCAGTTAGGATGAACATATCAAGAATAAACTCAGGCAAGGAGAGAAAGATATCTGTCACCGGTTAGGATGAACATATCAAGGATATACTTCCTGGGGAATATATCCACTGGGGACTCAACTGAGGAGAAAAACCGGGATACTTTTGTCGGGTATTTGGCAAGAAGTAACAAACTGCAAACTAAGAAGAATATTACCAGTTACTGGGTAATAAACTCTTAGGAGACTCAAAGCATCTATCTAGGTAAGAGCTAGAAAGAAACATTCAATCAAGACTCGACCCAATGAGGATATATCTCAAGGGGAATGGTTTCATCCAGATAATCTACTGGGGAGGAAAACAGAAACAATGATATCCACGAGGAAATCACTCAATGGGGAAAGGAGAAAGGTTAAAGTCTTTCTGCTTAAGGGGCCGACCTTCTATAATTGAGAGAGGACAGACACCGAACTTGTATGGGGATAAAGTACCGCCATAGCAGAGCATAAGAATCTCAAACAATAATTCAGCAAATATGAATGATGCAAATATGAAAATATGAAATTATATAAATGTACATATATATATATATATATATATATATATATATATATATATATATATATATATATATATATATATATATATATATATATATATATATATATATATATATATATATGTATGTATATATGATGATTATGCTGAAAAAATGATCTTAAAGGATACAAAGGTGTCGCAGAATCTGAATCATCGGTACAATCCTTGGCTCAATCCAAAAAAGAATAACTGCCGAAGAACAGAGAGATCAACATCCCAAAGGCTCAACCCTAACTGGGAAAGGAGAAGATCTGCTGAGGAAAGGAAACATTATCGAGTTTGCGGGGAATTTTAGGTCAACACCATGTCAAATGGGAGACAACCATACAAAGGATAACACAAATAGATGCTCAGAAATCAGAAGGAAATTCTGACTGGGAGCAAGTCGGATGGCGACGGGTGGAGGAACCAACGCGATCTACCGGGGAAATCAACTTACTCTGCTGAAGATCAAAAATCAAACCTGCTGAAGAATACACAAACTCTGCAAGGGGATACTTGAAGGGTTAACTGCTTTGGGGAACCCTTAATGCTTCACACTTAAGACTTGCTGCTTTCGAAATGCTGTCGATGTTTCTTTTTAATTGCTTTAAAAAGTTCTTGCTTTTATATATTTAAGAAAATGATTTTTGATTAAAATTTTAATTTCAATAATGATCATAATAAAATTTAAACTATTGGTTGAAGTAAAATAAGAGTGAAAACAATTGGATAAAAGCTCAACTTTATTTAATAGAACGGTAGTCCCGTAAATGACAAGACTCCATAGGTTTTTACAAAGTTGAAAATGGTAATTTCCATGGAAAAGGGTTACATTGAATATAAATGACCACTAATCCTTCTACCAACTCTTGATGTCCGCTGTGCTTTTGACCGCTACCGGGGATGATGAATTGATGTCAACCCTTGTGCTCAACAGTTTCTCCAAAATCTGAAGATCAACACAGTGTAGTTACTTTCCATAATCCCTAATTTTTGCATAAGTTTCCCCAAGGTGGGGTACTCAACTTATCGGGAAATTCTTTCTGTTTTATGTCTCTAACTTTTGCTTGGATCGCCCTTTCGCGTTTTCAATCCACCGAGACGCTCATTTTTGCCTAAGCTGCCCTTTCGGGTTTTCAACTTAGCGAGCTGCTCTTTTCTTCTTCTTTTTCTTTTTTTTTTCTTTTTTTAGGCGAAGTATTTCTTGACTGCATCCGTGTTCACAGGATGAGTGAACTTTTCACCATCCATAGTTGTAAGAATCAAAGCGCCACCTGAAAAGGATCTCTTAACAACATATGGGCCTTCATAATTAGGAGTCCATTCGCCCCTAGAATCCGGTTTGAACGATAAAATCTTCTTGAGCACAAGGTTACCTTCTCTAAACACACAAGGTCTGACCTTCTTATCAAAATCTTTCTTCATCCTCTGCTGATATAACTGACCATGACACATGACAGTCAATCTCTTCTCTTCTATCAAATTCAACTGATCAAACCTGGTCTGACACCATTCAGCCTCAGTCAACTAGGCTTCCATGAGCACACGCAATGATGGAATCTCAACCTCTACAGGGAGTACTACTTCCATACCATAAACAAGAGAGAAAGGGGTTGCCCCTGTTGAAGTGCGGATGGATGTACGATACCCGTGCAAAGCAAATGGGAGCATCTCGTGCCAATCCTTATACGTTACAACCATCTTATGAATAATCTTCTTGATGTTCTTGTTCGCAGCTTCAACAACCCCATTCATCTTTGGTCTGTAGGGAGAAGAATTATGATGTGCAATCTTGAAGTCTTTACAAAGAGCTTCCACCATATTGTTATTCAAGTTTGATCCATTGTTAGTAATGATCTTACTTGGCACACCATAACGGCATATAATCTGATTCTTGATAAACCTTACAATAACTTGTTTGGTTACATTCGCATACGATGCCGCTTCAACCCATTTTGTGAAGTAGTCAATTGCCACCAAAGTTAAATGATGTCCATTCGAATTTTTAGGCTCAATCATCCCAATCATATCAATCCCCCACATGGAGAAGGGCCATGGGGAAGAAATAACATTCAACAGTGTTGGAGGAACATGAATCTTATCAGCATATTGTCGCAACCTACCTGCGAAAAAACAACCGGCGAAAAAGGAAAGATAGAAGAGTCGCCACCGTGCGTTATTTATCCCAAAGAAGGGAAAGGAAACGCTCGAAGTAAACCTGGAAAGAGGAAAGGAAAAGACAAGGTCTCGCAACCAAATCTTGGGTTCGGGAGTCGATTATGCAAAAGGAAGGTATTAGCACCCCTACGCATCCGTAGTACTCTATGGGATCCACTCTTGTAGTTCTTGTCTAAAGGGTGTGGGTTTATCCAATGTACTATTTACTAAAAAAAAGGTCAAAAGGAAATGACTCGCACGGATGTCGCATCCACTGCATACGTATCCCATTTGAATATGAGAATCAGAGTCTTCGTAGCTCGGCTACCTATGGGTTGGGGGGAGTGTGTGCTCGCTAAGACGTCGCGTCTTATGCCTATGTATCTCATATGGAATGAGAATCAGAGCAAGCCGTAGTTCGGCTAACTACGGGTTAAGTTTTGGGATGAACGACGTTACTACGCAATCTACCGGATGCTCGACCTTTGGAGACTTACTCGCTTGTAGTAGAAGGAGTAAACATGTTCTTAGGAGAAGAAAAATCAATGAGTTTGTTTGTGTTTTAGGGACGCTCATGCAAAAAGGGTAATGAGGATAAGACCTCATAGCTCTTAACCCTGGACGGGGTGAGCTCATGACAAGGCGTGGGGGTTCAGAAAGGTGGAACCCTCTCCACTGACCGACCGGACAAAAGATTTGGGGTTTTTGTTCTGAAGCATCGACACGTAGTGTGATCTTAAAGAACGACGCACTGAATAACGGGGGATTGACTATTGATCCCTTTTATCCGTCAATTGCCTCTTCATGGAGGTCTTTAGGCAAAAAGTAGTAAAATGCGGGAAAGATAAAGGGGGTTAAGAGATCTACCACACGGATAAAGATCCGAAGCAACAGCAAATAAAGAGGTAAGAAACCTAGAGATCTCTGAAGCTAGCACCATCAAAGAAAGTGAGTCAATACAGGTAATCGGAATAAACCTCCAGGTGGCATCCCACAAATAAAGTGGAATACCAGGCAAGCCATCTCTGCAAGAGTCATATGAGCCCTCACAAAACAAAACTCAACAAACAGGTTAGAGAAACAAGATAGGGTAATCAAGAGTTGCCCCCAAATCAAAATGTAACCACATGAATCATGCCATTAAAATTCACAAAAAGCATACAAAAAGCAACCAAGGGTAGTAGGCCTAAACCTCTTGTCAAACACATGCATCAAAAGGGTATCAAATTCACCCATAATACCTCATACATTCAGAGCATTCAAATTAAAAGCATAAAGTAATGGGAATAAGGCAAACCTGATTGGAGAGATCGAATGAAATTGAATTGCCCGGTTGGGTTTGCAAAGCAATTTGAGGGTTTATATGAGATGGAATTGGTTCTTTGCAGATGATTTCCCTTCAGTCTCTGGAGGTTGCTCTGAACTCTGTTAGCTCTTCTCTCACTATCTTTTTCCCAGCCAGGGTAATAGGAATAGAATGACCTTTTGTTTCACTGAAACTCTGAATTTATAACCTGATTTTTGTGGACCTGTGGGCTCAAATGAGAGAGGCCCAAGTCCAAAAATTTTCTGTTATATTTTATTTATTTATTTATTTATTTCGTTTTTTTTAAACACGTGGGCTTCGCCTAGCGAGCATGACAGTTCATGAACAAACTTTTGCTCCTTCAAGATTAACGTTTTGACTGACGAATAGACCCCTGTTGGAAGTAACTCAAGTCCTTCCCTTGTGTTGACTGATCATCTAAATAGAACCCACAAAGTGTCCTGGATGATGTTCAAGCTTCTTGGAGCTAATCCCGATTAACATGATGAAATGCAATGTATCTAATTCTGATTGACAATGATGAAATGCAATGTATCTAATTCTGATTGATAATGATGAAATGCAATGTGAAATGTTAAATGACCTAAAAATGAATGCATGAATGAGGAGGGCAAATTTTGGGGTGTTACAGCTGCCCCTATTCAGTCATCAGCTAACCCGAGCAGGATGAAAGCGAACAGCTTATCAGACAAACAGGGTGAGCTGTGATTGAATACCAAAGACAGCCCGAAAATTTGCGCTCTGAGAACACCACAAAAATACCGAAATACACCGCGCTGTTTATTTCTCTTCCGATCCGCTGGCTGAATCTGAATCAGTCTTCTGACTTAACCTGGAGTTTCGATCCTTTGGCTGAATCTATACTCAATTTAGTCCTCTGGTTGGATATTAATTTTAATCCTCGGGCTGGATACGGTTTTAATCTTCTTGCTAGATCTTCTTCGATCTTCTGGCTAGATCTTCTTCGATCTTCTGGCTAGATCTTCTTTGTTTTGATTCTCTGGCCGAATCTATTCTCTTCGATTCTCTGGCTTAATCTATTTCCGGTCTTCGGGCTAGACCTGACTTCGATCTTCTGGCTAGTTCTACTTCGATCTTTTGGCTAGATCTACTTTGTTTCGATTCTCTGGCTGAATCTATTCTCTTTGATTCTCTGGCTGAATCTATTTCCGGTCTTCGGGCTAGACCTGACTTCGATCTTCTGGCTAGATCTACTTCGATCTTCTGGCTAGATCTACTTTGTTTCGATTCTCTGGCGGAATCTATTCTCTTTGATTCTCTGGCTGAATCTATTTCCGGTCTTCGGGCTAGACCTAACTTCGATCTTCTGGCTAGATCTACTTTGTTTTGATGATAAATTCCCATCATCAGGATCTCGCATCTGAGGCATGCGCTGGTTGACCCTCTTTCGAAATCTACACCCAACCTTCATGTTAGATATGCAGCTCCGAGAATACTCCACTTTTGGGCTTCGTACATATTCTTCAGGCTAGAACATGCTGTAACGACTCTTCAATTAGACTTTTGTTTTTAAATTGCGATTCGCGGGCTGGACCCTCTTGTAGATTGATTTTCTGTTGAACTGTCAATCTACTCCTCTAGCTGGTTTGCTGGGGAAATAACGCTTGTAGGCGATTCTCTGGCTGAATCTTCAAATTGAACCTCAGGCTGGCTCATTGGAAAATGATTCTCAGGCTGAATCTTCGAAATGACCCTCATGCTGGATCACACAAACTTGATCCTCTGGCTGAATCTCATGACTTTAGTTGTAAAGCAATTCTTCGGTCTGCTTTGAAGAACCTGTTTATCAGCTTATGTGTATGCTTGATATGCATGCGAATGCAAATGTTATGCATGGTGTAAAAAGAAATCTGCTTGGGGAAGCAAGCTCCGGTAGGGAACGGATCGCTGTATCAATCCTTAAATACGCTGTGGGGAACGATCCGTCTGCCGGGACCGGGGAACCACCGAAAATAAATCGGCTCTCCCTTTTTTTGAAAAGTTGACCTTGCTGGGGGAGTATCAATTATTGGGAACTTTGTTTGGCGAGGCTCTGTGAGGGGAGTCTGTGGGGAAAGCACTTCCTGAGGAAATGTCGTAGGAATCGACCTTTGCTGGGGATATGAACTTGCTAATTGTCCTCAGGCGGAGGATCAAAACAAATCTGTTAAAAATAAATCTGCTGGGGAATGAGATGAACACTGGGGACACCACCCTCTTGTTTGTTGGGTATGAAACTACTCCGCTGTTGCTGGGGATATAAGGTGCAACTCTACTGGGGGGACATGCTCTGCTGAGGAGAGACTTTGTCAACCGCTTGGGGATGAGGATTCATGACTTGGCATCCGGTTCCTGTGACCTGCAAACACACACGTATGTCCCGGGGGAATTGCTCGGTTTGAATTCACCGTCCGGGATTAAGCACATTCAAAGCAATTTTAAGTGTTTTCCTGTGCAAATCATCTGCAAAAGCCGCCATTATGTTCAGATGCAATATGTTTCATCAAGAATTCATACATCTTTTGCAAACACACTGATAAATGAAAAATAAAGAGGCTCTTTAACTGAATTATTCAACTTTTATTGGTTGAAAAATTTGTGCCAGGAATAGGCGAGTACATCAGGAAGCTGATCCCTGAAAAGAGGCGATCGCTATAAATTGAACAAAAGAAAACTATCCTAATGGCAATGTTGATATGGGGTCCCACTGAGTTTCGAATCTGCTATGGCTCGTATGACCTCAAGACGCTCTTCTCATCTTGCCTTCTGAAGTGGATGATTAGTCGATCTTTTAACCTTCGAAGATTGCCGGATTGAATGAAACGGTGATATAACACAGATGAACTCAGATTGCAGTCATTCACTTATTCCCTAACTTTTGCCTGGATTGCCCTTTTGGGTTTTCAATCCACCGGGATACCCATTTTTGCCTGAGCCAGCCTTTCGGGTTTTCGACTCACCGGGTGTACATTTTTTTATTTTTATATCCCTAATTTTTGCCCGAACCTCTTTATTCTTTTTTTTTGGTTCGTCGGGATGCCCTTTTTTGCCTGGACTCTCTTTCTTTTGTCCAGCGGGTCAATTATGCGAAGTATTTTTTTAACTGCGTCTGAGTTGACAGGGGATGGGAAGTCTTCGCGATCCATGGTTGTTAGCATCAAAGCTCCGCCAGAGAAAACTCTTTTAACCACGTATGGACCCTCATAGTTCGGTGTCCATTTGCCCCTGTGATCTGTGTTGGGAGGAAGAATTCTTTTGAGTACCAATTCACCAACTTGATACTCCCGACATAGGTGGGTATATCAAGCCGGGATACATCAATTCTGGGTACGTAGTTCCCACATAGCACCTTAATCATCGAAGACAAGGTAGCCAAAGCATCAGCAAATTGGTTTTCTTCACGAGGAATGTAATGCAGCTTCACCGTCGTAAAGAAAGTCAACAATCTTCTCGTGTAGTCTCTGTAAGGAACCAAATGAGGCTGATGTGTATACCATTTCTCGTTGGTTTGATTGATGACCAAAGCTGAATCCCCGTATACATCCAGGGTTTTAATCCGTAGGTTGATGGCTTCCTCAAGTCCTAGGATACAAGCTTCGTATTCGGCTTCATTGTTGGTGCAGGGAAAGGTTATTCTGGCACAAAATGTCATATGAACCCCCTCCGACGTGATCAACATTGCACCAACTCTGCGACCATTGACGTTGACCGCCCCATCAAACATCATAATCCATTTGGATTCAGGGTCAGGCCCCTCCTCCGGGAGTGGTTTCTCGCAATCTTTCGATTTGAGAAACATGATGTCCTCATCAGGAAAGTCAAACCTCATAGGTTGGTAATCATCAATCGGTTGCTCTGCAAGATAGTCTGACAAGACACTTCCTTTAACGGCTTTTGGTGAAGTGTATTGGATGTCATACTTTGTCAGTATCATTTTCCACCTAGCAACCTTTCCGGTAAGCGCCGGCTTTTCAAAAATATACTTGACTGGACCCATCTTTGATATCAATAGAGTCGTGTGAGTCAACATATACTGTCTTAGTCGGCGAGCAGCCCATGCCAAAGCGCAGCAAGTTTTCTCGAGCAGTGAGTATCTTTGTTCACAGTCGGTAAACTTTTTGCTAAGGTAGTATATTGCATGCTCTTTTCGACCTGACTCGTCATGCTGACCGAGCACACAACCCATTGACCTTTCTAATACAGTCAAGTACATGATCCTTTATCTTTCCCGCATTTTACCGTTTTCTTTGATTTTCATCGCCATGTCAGGATGAGTTCGGCGTAACTTCTGCTTCACCGGTGGCATATCTTCATTCAACGGTAACCTGTGCACAACGATGTCTGTATCCAAACCTGGCATATCTTGATAGGACCAAGCAAAGATGTCGACGTTCTCACGAAGCATACTGATCAACTGTTCTTTCACCTCGGCCTGTAGACTGGCCCCGATCTTGATCTCTTTCTTGTCGTCTTCGGTGCCAATGTTGTCGGTCTCAATCCCCTCCTGATAAGGTGTAATAGCTCGGTCCTCCTGTTTCAACAACCTGGCTAACTCTTCAGGCAATTCACAATCTTCCTCAACCCCTTCTCCGGCTTGATAGATAGGATTGTCGAAGTCATACTTGGCCATAGCAGTGTCGTTAGCAGTGAGATCCGGGTGGTCATCTCTGCACGATGGAGGATGATGCGAGATTTTTTTTTGGAAAGGAAAGAAAACGAAAAAAAGAAACATTTCCATTTTTTATTGTTTTTCTGTAAAAGTAGAAAATAACTGAAAGAAAGAGAACACAAAATTGTTTGCAAAAGCTGTCATTTATTGATGATGAAAATAATTGCGAAATGCGACTAAATGGATGGCCCTACAGATGAGTCATTACACCTTGGGCAAAGTGTAAGACTTTATTATGCATGTAAAAAGGAAAACAATAAAAAATACTCTTTCAGTAGAGTAACCCGGACGACTTTTTCAAACGACCAATTGTTGAGCTTTTCTCCCGGGGCACACGGTCGAATCCAGCTATCTAAGTCACAGTCGCTGTCAGTCTTGTCTTCATCTGCAACATTAATGATGTGGGGTGAAACCAAACCCCCGCTGGAGAAAGTACCGACTTCATTCTTCTGAGACTCCGGAGTAAATCCCAATCCAAACTTGTCTTCTTTGACGACTAGCTCCACAAATTTGCCCCAGCCTTGGGCATTACCAGCTTTAACCACTTCAACAGCTTGCTTGTATGAAGAGATAGAAGTCCCGACCTTCTCAGTCTTAGATGAAAAAACACCTTTGGGCGCGACCTCACTGATGTTTATGGCTTCGAAGCCCTGACGCAGCATCTCATGCATCTCGCCATCCATCTCCACATTCTTAAATGTAGACAGGTGGCTAACAAAAATATCCTCTTCACCACAGACAGTGACGACCTGACCCTCTAGTTCATATTTGAGCTTCTGGTGGAGGGTAGAAGTAACAACACCGGCAGCATGAATCCAGGGCCGACCTAGCAGACAGCTATAGGCAGGCTGGATATCCATCACATAAAAGGTGCTCTTGAGCACCTGCGGTCCAATCTTAACTGGCAACTCAACTTCACCAAAAACAACTCTCTTAGAGTCATCAAAAGCCCGCACAACTAAGTTACTTGGTCTCAGGATGATGCCATCGCAATCCAACTTCATTAAGGCTTTCTTTGGAAGAATTTTCAGAGAAGAGCCTGTATCAACCAAAACATGGGAAAGCACCACCCTTTTGCATTCCATTGTGATATGCAAGGCTTTGTTGTGATTCCTGCCCTCAGATGTCAGGTCATAGTCGGTGAAACCTAGCCCATGGCCAGCGTTTACATTTTAAACTACCGACTCCAGCTGGTTAATAGTTATCTCTGGTGGAACATAGGCCATATTCAGTACTTTCAACAAGGCTGCTCTGTGAGCCTCAGAGCACATCAATAATGAGAGAATGGAGATCTTTGAGGGTGTCTGATTTAGCTGGTCGACTACCTTATAGTCACTTTTCTTGATAATCCTCATAAACTCATCCACTTCCTTCTCGAATGCGGTCTTATGAGGAGCTTCCTTAGTAGTAACCTCTTCGGTGGCTACCTGTTTTCCTTTAGCCTTGACAGCTGCCTCAGCTTCAGTATTCGTACGCAATGTTGATGGTGCAAACAGGCGTCCACTGTGAGTGAAGCCACCAACTCCTCCAACATTGTCTACAGCGGAGCTACCAATGTCAATGTCTTCCCTGTTAACTTTCTGCCCCTGGCAGTAGATATCAGCCCCATAGTGCCACGGATAGCACTGTCTTTCTCATACGGAACAGATCCTGGTACCGTGATGGTGACCGGACTAACCAAAGCCGGTTGAGGGCTGTCAGAGTAAATTGTAACTGGTGTTGGACTTTCGATGTTTACCGTTGTTGGTTCTGTACTTTCTGGGAAATAAACTGTTGTCGGAGCGGGTCTCTCGGGATCATATATTTCTTCAGGAGTGAAATAAAACGTCACTGTCGACACATCATTCTTCATTGGACGGGTCTGATCGAACTGAAGACAACCTTCATCTATCAGTTGCTGAATAGCCCTTCTCAAACTTTCACATCCGTTCTCGGCAGCTTGACAATTTCTGCACTCTCCCCCACAGCCCGGGAAAATCTGTCCTTTCAAAAGTCGGTCTTTGACCACCGATAGCGAAGTCTTCACTTTAGTCACATCAGAAACCAAATTCAAAATTTCCCCGCTATCAACAGCATTAATCCTTTGCCTGCCGTGGGCTGGCATCGGGTTTTGGATAACATTAGGCACCGGAGAAAAATTGATAGCCTTGGCATCTCTCAAATCTTGTACTTTTAGCTGGAGAGCCTTGCAATTATCTGTAGTATGGCCAGGTGCGTTGGAGTGAAAAGCACATTTGGCGTTGACATCATAACCTCTGGGCAAATTATTGGGATCGATTGGTGGAGCCAGAGTTCTTAACGTAACCAGATTCAGGTTAATCAGCTTGGGGAGTAATACAGAATAAGGCATTGGGATTGGCTCAATGACCCGGTCCGTCTGCCTTGGACGTTGTTGATAGTGTCTCTGCTGACCCGGATTACCTCCTTGTTGTTGATTGTTGTACCTGGGTTGCTGTTGAGGATGATACTGCGGTTGCTGTTGTGGTTGAGGAGCAGGTGTAGGAATAGTGACTGCGGCCACTTGATCTTGATAATAATTAGGGCGTCCTCTGCCCCTGCCTCTGCCGGCATACATAGCGCTTGTCTCGCCTTCTCTTCTTCGCTGACCGTTACCAGCAAACGGTTTCTTGGGAGCACTATTGTCTTGAATTCGGCCCATCTTCAACAGACTCTCGATTCTTTCTCTAGCAACTACTATCTCTGCAAAGCTGATTGACGGGCAAGCAGCCAATCTCTCAATATAATTGCCTTGAAGAGTGTTCATGAACATGTCTGCCATCTCCCTTTCAGACATAGGGGGTTGGACGGACGCAGCAATTTGTCTCCAACGCTGAGCATATTCTCTAAAGGTCTCCTTGGCAGTCTGAGACATTCCTTACAATAAGGTCCGATTTGGAGCCAAGTCTAAGTTGTATTGATATTGCTTGACAAAAGCCTCTGCCAAGTCTTTCCAACTCTTGATGGTAGTACGAGACAAATGAGAATACCATTCACGAGAAGCTCCAGTTAGACTGTCTTCAAAATAGTACATCCACAACTTTTCATCTTCCGTGTGAGCTCCCAACCTTCCCAGATAAGATTGGAGATGATTGCATGGGCAAGAAGCCCCATTGTATTTCTCAAAAGTAGGGGGTTTGAACTTGTGAGGAATCCTCACTCCCTGAACCAGACCAAGATTTGTGACATCAAAACCTAAGGAATTTTGAGACTCCAAAGATTTGAGCTTCTTAGCAAGCTCGTCCATACGGCGAGTGGTCTCGTGAGCTTCGTCGTGCACAGAGAATTGATCATACTGATAATCTGCAGTAACGGGGCGTCCGTTAATCTGAATTCCTTGATTCACATCGTACCTTCCACCAATACCATTTCCAACATTCCCCGTGTTGCCAACATTACTCGGGTTTCCATCAGCATTCGCGTTACCCGCATTACCAGTGTTCACAGGGTTATCAGTGTTCCCAGGGTTACCAGGGTTTCCCTCAGCATTTGGTATCTCTACCTTTGGATTGGGCCTCGGTTGCTCAACCAACTCCCTCAGCTTTTCCTGGCCTTCTGCCATACCAGTCATCAATGTCATGAACTGATCCATCCTTTCACGCATATCAGCCAACTCTTTCTGTATCTGGTCCATCGCTAGTTACGAACGATTTTCCTTTGTCGGGTACCTGTGGACTCGCTTGGGACCAATAATGCCTGAGACAGGGAACAAACATTAGACACGGCGGTGACACCTGCAAAACAAACAAGGGTTAGTATGCATGGTATGCGATGCACTGCTTATTCAATTTTAAGGCACCCCCCTTTTGAAAGGGAATACTCTGCAAATGAATAAGCATGACATGTTGGATGCAAGTATGCAGCTGATGTTATGCAATGCAAAGGCATGTCAATCAGGATTGTTGGATCCGCTTGAACATCTGTCAGGTTTCACTGCCTGGAGAGAAAACCACTAAGGAATATAATACCGAATCAGCACTTCGGCATGAATTCGGAACCGAGAACCATAGAACACAATCATCAACTCAGAACCCATACTTTAGAACCAACGGTCACCAACAAGAACCGAACAATAGTCACCAACAGAACCAGTCACCATTGGTACCTGTAAATGATTCATTCCTGCCCCACTCACGGGTGTAATCTAGGCCAGGGTAAGGTCAAGAGAAACACAGGATAAACAATCCTTTCAAGAATATCATCATATGCACACCAGGTGTATGCAACGATAATACCCCATCAGAATCTGAACTGCTCGTGATACCATGTTCCGCTAAGTGGCGCCATACCACCCGCTACCCATGAGTCACTCTATTCCTAGGTGTCCTAAAGTTCACTCATAGCCTGTGTATTGGGCCTTTTACCTCTTGTGGAACATCCCATCCCAACAAACTGAACCAGCAGATACAACAATCACATGTACACAATGCAATAAGATAAAGCAGGTAAATGCTGAGAAATAAATAACTGTACAAAAGAATGAACACCCAACAAACAAGAAACCTACAAAAGCTAGGAGGGACTCGCTTAGGGAAACAAGGTCCCCAGCAGAGTCGCCAGCTGTCGCAACCTACCTGCGAAAAAACAACCGGCGAAATAGGAAAGACAGAAGAGTCGCCACCGTGCCTTATTTATCCCAAAGGAGGGAAAGGAAACGCTCGAAGTAAACCTGGAAAAAGGAAAGGAAAAGACAAGGTCTCGCAACCAAATCTTGGGTTCGGGAGTCGATTATGTGAAGGGAAGGTATTAGCACCCCTACGCATCCGTAGTACTCTACGGGATCCACTCTTGTAGTTCTTGTCTAAAGGGTGTGGGTTTATCTAATGTACTATTTACTAAAAAAAAGGGTCAAAAGGAAATGACTCGCACGGATGCCACATCCACTGCATACGTATCCCATCTGAATATGAGAATCAGAGTCTTCGTAGCTCGACTACCGATGGGTTAGGGGGGAGTGTGTGCTCGCTAAGACGTCGCGTCTTATGCCTACGTATCTCATCTGGAATGAGAATCAGAGCAAGCCGTAGTTCGGCTAACTACGGGTTAAGTTTTGGGATGAACGACGTTACTACGCAATCTACCGGATGCTCGACCTTTGGAGACTTACTCGCTTGTAGTAGAAGGAGTAAACGTGTTCTTAAGAGAAGAAAAATCAATGAGTTTGTTTGTTTTTTAGGGACGCTCATGCAAAAAGGGTAATGAGGATAAGACCTCATAGCTCTTAACCCTGGATGGGGTGAGCTCATGACAAGGCGTGGGGGTTCAGAAAGGTGGAACCCTATCCACTGACTGACCGGAAAAAAGATCTGGGGTTTTTGTTCTGAAGCATCGACACGTAGTGTGATCTTAAAGAACGACACACTGAATAACGGGGGACCGACTATTGATCCCTTTTATCCATCCATTGCCTCTTCATGGAAGTCTTTAGGCAAAAAGTAGTGAAATGCGGGAAAGATAAAGGGGGTTAAGAGATCTACCACATGGATAAAGATCCGAAGCAACAGCAAATAAAGAGGTAAGAAACCCAGAGATCTCTCAAGCTAGCACCATCAAAGAAAGCGAGTCAGTACAGGTAATTGGAATAAACCTCCAGGTGGTATCCCACAAATAAAGTGGAACACCAGGCAAGCCATCTCTGCAAGAGTCATATGAGCCCTCACAAAACAAAACTCAACAAACAGGTTAGAGAAACAAGATAGGGTAATCAAGAGTTGCCCCCAAATCAAAATGTAACCACATGAATCATGCCATTAAAATTCACAAAAAGCTCACAAAAAGCAACCAAGGGTAGGAGGCCTAAACCTCTTATCAAACACATGCATCAAAAGGGTATCAAATTCACCCTTAATACCTCATACATTCAGATCATTCAAATTAAAAGCATAAAGTAATGGGAATAAGGCAAACCTGACTAGAGAGATCGAATGAAATTGAATTGCCCGGTTGGGTTTGCAAAGCAATCTGAGGGTTTATATGAGATGGAATTGGTTCTTTGCAGATGAGTTCCCTTCAGTCTCTGGAGGTTGCTCTGAACTCTGTTAGCTCTTCTCTCACTATCTTTTTCCCAGCCAGGGTAATAGGAATAGAATGACCTTTTGTTTCACTGAAACTCTGAATTTATAACCTGATTTTTGTGGACCTGTGGGCTCCAATGAGAGAGGCCCAAGTCCAAAAAATTTCTGTTATATTTTATTTATTTATTTATTTATTTTTCTTTTTCGTTTTTTTTTTAAAACACGTGGGCTTCGCCTAGCGAGCATGACAGTTCATGAACAAACTTTTGCTCCTTCAAGATTAACATTTTGACTGACGAATAGACCTCTGTTGGAAGTAACTCAAGTCCTTCCCTTGTGTTGACTGATCATCTAAATAGCACCCACAAAGTGTCCTGGATGATGTTCAAGCTTCTTGGAGCTAATCCCGATTGACATGATGAAATGCAATGTATCTAATTCTGATTGATAATGATGAAATTCAATATGAAATGTTAAATGACCTAAAAATGAATGCATGAATGAGGAGGGCAAATTTTGGGGTGTTACACATATATTTGACACTTGTGACATTTCTTCACAAACTTGCAACAGTCAGATTCCATTGTCAGCCAATAGTAACTTGCTTGCAACATCTTCTTCGCCATTGCCTGTCCATTGGAATGAGTACCAAAGGAACCTTCATGCACTTCAGTCATCAACAAGTCTGCTTCGTGTCTATCCACGCATCTGAGCAAAACCATATCGAAGTTTCTCTTGTACAGTATATGACCATTCAAGTATAAATTGCCGGCTAATCTTCTCAAAGTCTAAAGATGCCCTAGACGGGTAAATCTGACTTTGGAGGAAACACTTGATATCATAATACCACAACTTCTTGTCTTTGACTTCTTCAACAGCAAACACATGAGCTGGTCTATCAAGACGCATAACAGTCAAATTGGGAACTTCATTCCAATACTTCACTACAATCATTGATTCCAATGTTGCAAGAGCGTCTGCCATCCGGTTTTGATCCCGAGGGATATGATGAAACTCAACTTTTATAAAGAAAGTTGAAATCCTCCTCGCATAATCTTTATACGGTATTAAACCGGGTTGATTCCTCTCCCATTCACCTTTGATTTGATTTACGACCAAAGGTGAATCTCCATAGACGTCCAAATACTTGATTCTGAGATCAATGGCCTCTTCAAGCCCCATAATGTAAGCTTCATATTCTGCCATATTGATTGTACGCTTGAAAGTCAATCTAGCTGTAAATGGAAATTGTGTGCCTTGAGGAGTAATAATCACTGCCCCAATGCCATTACCATACTGATTAACAACTCCATCAAATGCCATGCCCCAACGGGAACCAGGTTCTGGCCCTTCTTCGAGAAATGGTTCATCATAATCTTTTATTTTCAAGTACAAGATCTCTTCGTTAGGAAAATCATATTGCACTGACCGATAGTCTTCAATTGGTTGGTGAGCTAAATGGTCGGCCAAGATACTACCTCTGATCGCTTTCTGAGATCGGTATTCGATATCATACTCTGATAACAACATCTGGCAACGGGCAATTCTCTCAGTTAAAGCAGGCTTCTCAAATATATACTTGATTGGATCCATTTTGGATATCAACCAAGTGGTATGATTCAACATATACTGACACAGACGCTTAGCAGCCCAAGCCAATGCGCAACAAGTCTTCTCAAGCATAGAATACCGAGTCTCACAGTCGGTGAACTTCTTACTAAGGTAGTAAATTGAAAATTCTTTCTTTCCAGTCTCATCTTGCTGACCAAGAACACAACCCATACTATCTTCAAGCACAGTCAAATACATGATCAACGGTCTTCCTTCAATAGGCGGAGACAAAATCGAAGGCTCAAGCAGATATTCTCTGATACTATCAAAAGCTTTCTGGCAGTCTTCAGTCCAATCACAAGACTGATCTTTCTGAAGAATCTTGAATATGGGCGCACATGTGGCAGTCATGTGTGAAATGAATCTGGAAATATAATTCAAGCGGCCGAGAAAACCTTTGACTTCCTTCTCAGTTTTGGGCATAGGTGTCTCTTGTATTGCTTTGATCTTGGTAGGATCAACTTCAATACCCTTCTCACTGACAATAAAGCCCAACAACTTACCAGAACGAACACCAAAAGTACACTTATTGGGATTCAAGCGAAGTTTATACTTCCTCAAACGCTAGAATAGCTTCAACAAATGCTCAACATGTTCCTCTTCATCAATTGATTTAGCAATCATGTCATCGACATAAACTTCAATCTCTTTATGCATCATATCATGAAAAAGAGTAGTCATTGCTCTTTGGTAAGTCGCACCAGCATTCTTCAAACCGAAAGGCATCACTCTATAATATAATGTTCCCCAAGGTGTAATGAATATGGTCTTCTCCATAACTTCGGGTGCCATCTTGATTTAATTATATCCGAAAAATCCATCCATAAACGAAAAGACTTTGAATTTAGCAGTATTGTCTACCAACATATCAATGTGTGGCAGAGGGAAATCATCTTGCGGACTGGCTTTATTCAAATCTCTATAATCGACACACATATGGACTTTTCCATCTTTCTTCGGCACAGGCACAATATTAGCCACCCATTGCGGATACTCAACGGTCACGAGGAAACCGGCGTCAATCTGCTTCTGCACTTCTTCTTTGATCTTCACTGCCATATCATGATGCGTTCTTCTCAACTTTTGCTTAACTGGAGAGAATTCTGGCTTTAACAACAATCTATGCTCCACAATTTCAGAATCCAAACCAGGCATGTCTTGATAGGACCAAGCAAACACATCTGAATACTCTCGAAGAAGATCAATCAACCCCTTTTTGACATCTGGACACAATCGAGACCCAATTTTGACTTCCTTCACGTCATCCTCGGAACCCAAGTTGACTAGCTCAATCTGCTCTTCGAATGGCTGAATGATTCTTTCATCATGCTCAAGGAGACGAGACAGTTCATCACTCACTTCTTCATTACTTTCTTCCTCAGCCTCAAACACAGGGAATTCAAAATTTGGAGAAGGAGAGAATCATTGTATTCAATGGGGTTAGAAACTAACCTGCATAATGATTTGATATTTTGATTTTAGAGAAGTGAATTTGTGACCAAATATTATGCAGATGGACAATTATATTATTTATTTATGTTTTTTGTGATTACCATTTTCAGAATAAAGCAAAAAGTAAAAACAAAAAATCATAGATGTGGATGAATATAATTAATTTTATTAATGATCAATTTCAAAATGCCCAACAATGTTCACTTCTCCCTTAGGCATAGGAGAAGGATTTTGAAAACATATAAAAGCAATTACTTAGATTGGTGCAAAATAACAGGAACATCAACAACAATCCAATTGTTGCAAGCCTTTCCATGTGTCACAAAATTGGTGCAGTCTTCCTCTTCGTCATCCTCTAGCACATTGTTCATTGCCATGAATGAACCCACCACTATAGAAGCTAAGTTGCATATTCTCAGATCTAGCAGTTAATGAACCTTGTTGAAAACCCAAACCAGTTCTACCTTTGTTGTCAGAGACCTCTACCATGCGCCCCCACTGATCAACATTGCCTTCTTCAACAATC
This sequence comes from Lathyrus oleraceus, assembly GCF_024323335.1. Taxonomy (NCBI): domain Eukaryota; kingdom Viridiplantae; phylum Streptophyta; class Magnoliopsida; order Fabales; family Fabaceae; genus Lathyrus; species Lathyrus oleraceus. The sequence continues at coordinate 339,694,886 of NC_066583.1, forward strand.
TTCTTGGCATCTTTCAATAAGGACATAGGTGCCCCAAATCTCTTTTTAGCAGTAATAGATAAGGCTTCGAACGGAGTTCCAACCTTATCCTCAGCTTCAACGTAAGAGAAAGATGACAGATGGCTAACCAACATCGCCTTCTCCATACCAACAATGACAAGCTTTCCATACTTTACAAATTTGAGCTTCTGGTGCAATATGGAGGTAACAGCTCCTGCCTCATGGATCCATGGCCTTCCCAACAAGCAACTGTAGGCCGGGTGGATATCCATTACTTGAAAAGTAATTTGAAAATCACTTAGACCTATCTTAACTAGAAGGTCCACTTCACCAATAACCGTTTTGCTTGAACCGTCAAAAGCTTTGATGATTACACCACTATACCTCATAGGCGCTCCTTGATATGATAGCTTTGACAGAGTTGACTTCGGCAGCTTATTCAATGAAGACCCGGTGTCGACAAGCACATTCGACAAAGCATCATCTTTGCAATTCAAAGAGATATGCGAAGCCAGATTAAGATTTCTACCCTCCTCAGGGAGTTCTTCAACACAGAAACCGAGGTTGTTATAGGAAGTGATGTTAGCTACAATATAATCAAACTGATCCATCGTAACATCATGTTCCATAAAAGCTTGCTCAAGAACTCTCTGCAGTGCTTCTCTATGCGCTTCAGAATTCATAAGCAGAGACAGTACTAGAATTTTTAGGGGGTTTGGAGCAACTGCTCCACCACATTAAACTCGCTCCTCTTAATTAGTCGAAGTACTTCATCATCATCATTAGTCTTCAAATCGTTGGATTTACCAGACTTACCCTTTGAAGCACTAGCCAGTTCTACAACAGGCACCTACACCTTCTTACTGACAACTGATTCTTCTTTATCCTTTGGGAACACCGGCCCAAACACACGACCACTGCGGGTCACCTTGGTAACATCAGCAATGCTCACTATAGAACTAGTCGTAGGTAACGGGACCTCTTGACCATCTTTCATTATTGTAGCATTATACTGATATGGCACACCTTTATTAGATGAATACGGGACTGGACCCGCTAACCGTATGACCAACGGCGATACTGATCTGTTGCTGATACTGTTATTGTTACTGCTGTCGTACTGGATCACCAATCTCTCTGGTTTCTTGAAAATGGGCACTATGACATTCACATCGTCATCTACATGACGAGATTGAATAATTTGAATCATGCATTCATTCATCAGTCGCTCGATGTCCCTTTTTCACAACCTCACAACCTCTTGAATTAATAATACAAATAGCACAACCATCATGATCATGTTCACAATCACTCACCATATAAATGTCCTTATGCATATGCACTAAGGACCTTCGGATGAAACGAACATCAAACACCTTAAACTCGCCAGGGCAACCATCCACCATATTAACAAAAGAATTTCCATGAGCGGGCAATGGGTTTGCTTTCACGTTCGGTGCACGGTCCTCAAAGGACACCATTCCACTCTTCATCAGCTTCTGAACCTCATACTTGAGTGGGTATCAGTTTTCTATATCATGTCTGGGTGCCCCTTGGTGAAAAGCACAATAAAGTTCAGGCTTATACCACCAAGGAAGTGGTTCTGGAACTTGCGACGGGTTTCTTGGTTGAAGTAGGTTCTTGAGAACCAAAGAGGGATATAGTTCAGCATAAGACATAGGAATTGGGTCGAAAGAGACCTTCTTCCTCTCGAAGTTTTGTTGATGATGATTGTTGTTGGTATTGTTGTTGTTGTAGGTGTTTGTTCGTTGTTGCGGCTATGGCGGTTGACATTGTTGTTGTTATTGAATTGGTACTGATTGATTATTGGAAAATATGGGAATGACTGAAGATACCCGATGATGGTGTTGACAGGGTGGTTGATTTCTTCTGATCTGAGGCCTCCTTTGCCTCCCACTGGTTATTTCATTCATTTCGCTCTCCTTCTTCTTCCCAAAGTTACTATCATACCTCTTACTTGACGATGCTTCATCTTTTGACAAACGTCCCTCTCAGACACCTTCCTCAAGTCTCATCCCCATATTTACCATTTCGGTAAAGTCACTGGGGGCACTAGCAATCATACATTCATAATAAAGGGAACTCATGGTCTTCAAAAAGATCTTTGTCATCTCTTTCTCCTCCAAGGGAGGAGTGATCTGAGTAGCCAATTCTCTCAATCTTTGTGCGTACTCTTTGAATGTCTCCTTATCCTTCTGAGACATAGACCTCAACTGGTCTCTATCGGGCACCATATCCATATTGTACTTATATTGCTTGACAAAATCCTCTTCCAAGTCATTGAAAGTGTGAATTCTTGCACTGTCCAACCCGATATACCAACGGAGTGCAGCACCAGTCAAACTGTCTTGCAAGTAGTGGATTAACAGTTGATCATTGTCAGCTTGGGTAGACATTTTATGGGCATACATTATTAGATGACTAAGCGGACATGTGTTCCCTTTGTATTTTTCAAAGTCAGGCACTTTGAATTTCACCGGAATCTTCACATTCGGCACCAGACATAACTCAGCGGCACTTTTCCCAAACAAATCCTTACCTCTCAACGTCTTCAATTCCTTGCGCAGCTCAAGAAACTGATCTTTCATTTCATCCATTTTCTCATAAACATCCGGACCCTCAGACGGCTCGGAATGATAAATAGTATCCTCTACACGAGGCAAGGTGTGCACAACGGGAGGTGGCACAAACATGACCAAGCTAGATGTCGGCATGGAAGCAAAGGTAGGCGCAAAGCCTTCAGGCATGAAGTTCGACGGCATTCTCCACGAGAATCTGGCAGACAAGGCAGGCGAAAAAGTGAGCGGTAGCAACAAGCATGGTAGAGGTAGCAACCTCTGAAATAACAGTCCTCTAAGGAGGAGGAGTTGCGGGCATTGGAGAAGACTGACTCTGAGCAGCCAACACTGACTCCATCATGGCAGTCAGTCGAGCGATCTCGTCTTTCAACTCTCTTTTCTCTTGCTCCAAGTGTTCCATGATTCTGGGATGATTACCGTGAGTGTTGTACCAATGAGTCAGCTTGGCTGAAGCACAAAAGAACACCAATGAGACATCTGGCGAAAGAGAGACCTGCTTATGCAAATGATGCATGAAATGCATTGCTTGTTTATTTATTTTTATTTTCAAGGAACTTACTATATCATTTGCAAATACTTAACAATAATTGTAACAATTCGATATGACCAAAAATCTCTTTTTATTTATATAAATTGGAAGGATTACACTGAGTACAATTTCAGAAACCAAATGAAAAATACAAGAGAAAAGGAGACTAGTCATCCTAAGGATCCCTAACAACAATATCAGAAGATCTGGTTGTAGGCGCGTACTTCCTTCGAATGCGTCGAATCTCGGTCTCGAAAGAAGCCTTCATCTGAGTCTTCTCGAGGACAAGCTGATCAACAATCTTCTTCCAAGCAACGGAAGGCTGAGGCATGCTAGAAGGTAAAACTTATGGCTCTCTTTGTCTCTTTGTCACTCGGTCTTCAAGTAGCTCAATAAGTGCATATTTGTCCTTAGTACCAAATGAACCCTCATGGACCTCAGTCATCAACAAGTCTGCTTCGTGTCTATCCACGCATCTGAGCAGAACCATGTCAAAATTCCTTTTATAAAGCACATCGCCATTGAGGTAGAAACCGCCTGATAATCTCCTCAAAGTCTTTCTATCTTTCACAGATGCCCCAGGCGGGTAAGTCCAACTTTGCAGAAAACACTTGATATCATAATACCATGGCTTATCATCTTGCACCTCTTCTACTGCAAATACATGAGCTGGTCTGTCCAAGCGCATCACCGTGATATTGGGAACTTCATTCCAGAGTCTTACTACAATCATAGAAGCAAGTGTAGCAAGAGCATCTGTCATCCGATTCTCATCTCGAGGAATATGATGAAATTCAACCTCAGTAAAGAATGTTGAAATCCTCCTCGCATAATCTCTATATGGGATGAGGCCAGGCTGATTCGTCTCCCATTCACCCTTGATCTGATTAACAACAACGGCTGAATCACCATAAACATCAAGATGCTTGATCCTAAGATCAATACACTCTTCCAATCCCATAATATAGGCCTCATACTCATCCGTATTATTCGTGCATTTGAAAGTTAGCCTTGCTGTAAAAGGAAAATGTATGCCCTGAGGAGTAATAATCACTGCCCCAAAACCATTTCCATATTGATTTACAGCACCATCAAACACCATGCTCCATCGGGAACCAAGCTTTGGCCCTTCATCGAGCGTAGGCTCATCACAATCTTTCATTTTCAAATACAGAATCCCCTCATCTGGGAAGTCATACTGAACTGACTGATAATCCTCAATTGGTTGATGTGCCAAGTGGTCAGCCAAGATACTACCTTTAATAGCTTTCTAAGCTCGATACTCAATATCATACTCAGATAATGACATCTACCAACGGGCAATCCTCCCAGTTAAAGCAGGCTTCTCAAAGATATACTTGATTGGATCCATTTTGGATATCAACCAAGTCATATGATTCAACATATACTGGCGTAAGCGCTTAGCAGCCCAAGCCAAAGCACAACATGTCTTCTCAAGCATTGAGTATCGAGACTCACAATCAGTGAACTTCTTACTCAGGTAGTAAATAGCATATTCTTTCTTTCCTGATTCGTCTTGCTAACCAAGGACACAACCCATTGAGTCTTCAAGAACAGTTAGATACATGATTAACGGTTCTCCCTCCACAGGCGGAGACAGAATCGGAGGCTCAGACAGATACTCTTTGATACTGTCAAAGGCCTTCTGACAATCCTCGGTCCAATCATGACGCTGATCTTTCCGGAGGAGCTTGAATATCGGCGCACATATGGTAGTCATGTGGGATATAAATCTGGAAATATAATTCAAGCGGCCAAGAAAACCTCGGACTTGCTTCTCAATTTTGGGCGCAGGCATCTCTTGTATGGCTTTGACCTTTGCAGGATCAACCTCAATACATATCTCGCTGACAATAAAGCCCAATAACTTGCCGGAACGGACTCCAAATGTACACTTGTTAGGATTCAGACGGAGCTTATAGTTCCTCAAACGCTGGAAAAGCTTCAACAAGTGCTCTACATGTTCAACTTCCGTTCTCGACTTTGCAATCATATCATCAACATACACCTCAATCTCCTTGTGCATCATATCATGAAACAAGGTAGTCATAGCTCGTTGATACGTGGCTCCGGCGTTCTTCAAACCGAAGGGCATCACTCGATAACAGAATGTTCCCCAAGGTGTGATGAATGTTGTCTTCTCCATATCCTCGGGTGCCATTTTAATCTGGTTATATCCGAAAAATCCGTCCATAAACGAGAAGACATTGAATTTAGCTGTATTATCTACCAACATATCAATATGTGGTAGAGGGAAATCATCTTTCGGACTAGCTTTATTCAAGTCTCTATAGTCCACGCACATTCGGACTTTTCCATCTTTCTTAGGCACAGGCACAATATTGGCCACCCATTGAGGATATGGAGAAGTCACCAGAAACCCCACATCAATTTGCTTCTGAACTTCTTCTTTGATCTTCACCGCCATATCAGGATGAGTTCTTCTGAGCTTCTGCTTCACAGGCACACACTCAGGCTTCAACGGCAGGAAATGTTGCACGATACCAGTATCTAGACCAGGCATGTCTTCATACGACCAGGAAAAGACGTCGACGTATTCTCGTAGCAACTCAATCAACCCCTCTTTAACAGATTCTTCTAGGAGTTCCTCAATCTTCACTTCTCGCACACAATCCTCAGAACCCAAGTTATCTGTTTCCAGATTCTCAAGATGTGGCTGAATGATCTTCTCTTCGTGCTCAAGCAGACGGGTAATCTCGTCAGGAATCTCTTCAACATCATCTTCTTCAGCTTCAAATACAGGGAATTCAAAGTTAGAAGATGGTGTTGGATCATTATGTTCAATGGGTTTGATCAACCTGCATAATGATTTTGGATATAAAGAGATTTTAGAATTCAAACAAGGCAAATCATTATGCAGATGAAAAGATTGATTTTATTCTATTTTTTAAGGTTTTATGTGATCACCAATTTCACGCAAAAAGCGAAAAGTGAAAATAATTGGAAAAACAAACATTTAACATGAATTTATTGAATGAAAATATCATTGTATTTATGAGCCAACAATGTCATCACTCCTCCTTTTGGCATGGGAGAAGGGTTTTTTGAACAAAATGAACATTACGTTGACTTATGGACAACTGTTGGAACATCAACAGCGACCCATTTATTGTAGACCCCTCCAAGGATGACAAAGTTTCCAGGATCTTCCTTTGCATCCTCTTCCACAATAGCAGCAGCTTCCTTGTATTGAACAGTGTGGATGAATCCACCACTCTGAAACAGCCCATGCTTGTTGAAAGCGCCAGAAGAATACCCTATGCCAGCCCGGGATTTGTTGTCTTCCAGCTTGATCATTTGTCCTAAACCGGTAGTTGTGCCATGCTCAATGGCCAACATAGCATCATTGTAGGATGTAAATGAAGAAGTTCATTTCTTAGTAGGCTCAGTAATAGATAAAGCTTGGAACGGTGTTCCAACTTCATCCTAAGCATCTATGTAAGAAAAGGAAGACAAATGGTTAACCGGGAGAGCCTTTTCTCCCCCTACCACCACCAGCTTCTTGTTCTTGACAAATTTCAGTTTCTGGTGTAGGGTGGATGTCACGGCGCCTGCCTCGTGAATCCATGGTCTGCCCAACAGACAGCTATAGGATGGGTGGATATCCATGACCTGAAAAGTGATCTGGAAATCACTTAGTCCAATCTTGACTGGGAGTTCAACCTCTCCAATCACAGTTTTGCGAGATCCATCAAAAGCTTTCACCACCACTCCACTCTGCCTCATGGGAGGCCCCTGGTATGACAATCTAGCAAGAGTGGATTTTGGCAACACATTCAGTGATGATCCAGTGTCTACCAGCACATTAGACATGGCATCATCCTTGCAGCTCATAGATATGTGAAGTGTCAAATTGTGGCCTCTTCCCTCCTCAGGGAGATCAGCATCACAAAAACTCAGATTATTACAAGCGGTAATGTTTGCAACAATACTATCAAATTGTTCTATTGTAACATCATGATCTACATACGCCACATCCAACACCTTCTGCAGAGCTTCACGGCGTGGTTCTGAGTTCATAAGCAAAGATAGCACAGAGATCTTTGACGGTATTTGTAGAAGCTGATCTACAACATTGTATTCACTCACTTTTGATGAGCCTTAGCATCTTATCACAGTCTTCCTTCATTATGCCACTCTGGCCAGCGGAGATAGGAGTTCTTACAACGGCGGCAGGTTTATTAGCAACAAGTGTCGGATTCGGAGCAATAACAACATTCCCAACCGGGCGTTCAGCATAGTCAGCAACATCGGCCCTTTTGGTATCAGCTTGGGGTTTCGGCGGAGCCGAGAAAACACGACCGTTACGGGTCAGGCCGTTGACATCGACAATATTAACAACAGAGGTAGAGGGCAGGGGCACCTCCTTCCCATCATCCAATGCCACAACATTGTAGCGATAGGGGACAGCTTTATCAGAAGAGTATGGCACAGGGCCAGCTGGTTTAATAATCAAAGAGGCAGAAGCCTTCTGCTTGTTGCAATCATACCTGATGACAACAGGCTCTAGGATCCAAAACACCAGAGATATCACATTGACTTCATCATCATCAACATCTCGATTCTGAAGTATTTCAATTACGCCTTCATCCAGCATTTCTTGGATGTCTTTACGGACTTGGCGACATCCCCTCTGATTGACAGTGCAAACTCGGCATCTGTCATGGTCATGCTCATAATGACTGTATTCACACAACACTCTGTGCATCTGGATCAAAGATTGTCGAATATGGCTGACATATTTGACCTTATATTTACCAGGGCAGCCCTAGACCATGTTGACAGAGAATTTCCCATATTCGGGCAATGGGTTCTTCTTCACATTGGGACCTACGTCCTTGAAACACAAGATACCACATCTCACAAGGTCTTGAACCTTGGTCTTCAGCGGGTAACAGTTTTCCACGTCATGTACAGGGGCACCGGAATGATAAACACAATGTAGCTCTGGCTTATACCCTCACTGAGGGTTGGTAGGTATAGCCGGTGGGTCTCGTGGAGTAATCAGCTTCCTCTCTATCAATGAGGGATACAGCTTTGCATAGGTCATAGGAATAGGATCAAAGGTGACCCTCTTCCTCTCATAACTGGTACTAGTCTGATTGTTGTTACGAGGCTGGTAGGCCTGCTGTTAAGGACGATGCTGCTGCTGTTGGTATTGCTGATGTTGATGTTGCTGGTTGTTGTTATGCTGATAGTGCTGATTATCTCTGAAAACAGGTGCTACGTGAGCCATCTGATGCTGATTACCGGCAGGACGCACGGTCTTCCTCCTTATTGAGGGTCTTCTTGGTTTAACATGGGAGGTCACAACATGCGCCTCACCATCTTTCTTCTTTCCAAACGTCCCATATCGTTTAGTAGAAGAGCCTTCTTCTCTGGTCAGGCGCCCTTCCCTGACTCCTTCCTCAAGACGCATCCCCATGTTCACCATCTCGGTGAAATCAGAAGGAGCGCTGGCAATCATCCGCTCATAATAAAATGAGCTCAAGGTCTTCAGGAAGATCTTGGTCATTTCTTTCTCCTCCAGCGGAGGCACAATCTGTGCTGCTAGCTCTCGCCACCTCTGGGTGTACTCTTTGAAAGTTTCCTTGTCCTTCTGGGACATGGCTCTCAGTTGATCCCTATCGGGAGCCATATCCATATTATACTTGTATTGCTTGACGAAAGCTTCGCCAATGTCATTGAAGGATCGGATGTTCGCACTGTTCAAGCCCATATACCATCTCAGGGCAGCACCGGACAAATTGTCCTGGAAATAGTGAATAAGAAGTTGATCGTTGTCGGTCTGAGTCGACATTTTCCTTGCATACATAACCAGGTGGATGAGAGGGCAGGTATTTCCCTTGTACTTTTCAAAGTCAGGTACTTTGAACTTTACAGGGATTTTGACATTTGGGACTAAGCAGAGTTCAGCAGCAGACTTGCCGAAGAGGTCCTTTCCTCTGAGAGTTTTCAATTCCTTGCGGAGCTCAAGAAATTGGTCGTTCATAGCATCCATATTTTCATAGACATCTGGGCCCTCGGACGGCTCAAAATGGTAGATGATGTCGTCTACTCTTGGCATAGTATGCACGACAAGAGGTGGAACAGCGAGGACCGGGCTAGATGCCGGCAGAGAAGCAAATGTGGGAGCAAGACCCTCAGGAACAAAATTGGGAGGCATCCCCCAAGGAAACCCGACTGGCATAGCTGTTGGTGCAAAGTGGGCGTTGGCCGCAGGCACTGTTGAAGAGGAAATCATAGAGATGACTGTCCTCTGGGGAGGAGTTGAAGGCATCGGAGATGACTGGCTCTGGGCGGCCATGAAAGACTCCATCAGGGCAGTCAATCTGGCCACTTCCTCCTTGAGTTCACGATTCTCTTGCTCTAGATGATCCATCAGTCTTGAAGCGTTAGCTCGAGTATAGTACCGGTGAGTCAGCTTGTCTTCAAAATAAATGAAGAACACAAAGTTAGACCATAGAACAAGAAGGCTGGAGCAAAACCTGCTTATGCACATGATGCATGCAATGCTTGTGCATATGATTTATTTTATGTATTAGAGGAACTTTAGAGCTCTATTTGCAAATATTTGAAAATATTAGTTATTTAGACATATATGGAAATATCACATCAATAATATTTGGAAAATATTTTTACACCAAAGAAGTACAATCTTGGTAACTAAATACAATACAAGAGAGAAGGAAAATGAACATCCTATGGAACCCTAGAAGCAATCATCTAAAGCTCTAGAGACCGGAAGATAAGTTGCATGAAGCCTCTTCACCTCCCTCTCATAGGCTGCCTCCATATCTGCCTTCTCTTTGCGAGTCGATCATACTTCCTCTTCCAAAACTTGGAAGATTGAGGAAGAAGAAAAGTCAATGCATCATTAGGCTCATCAATAACCTCTTGCTCAAGGAACTCTATCAAAGCATCCTTCTCTTTGATCTGCTGAAGCAACTCCTCTCGTTCACGGATCCAGGCACGTGAACGGTCTTCGTCTCTCAACTCCTCTACTCCTTGATCAGGGAGGGTTGAAGGCCCAACCTCAACCAAAGGTGTAGGTCTTGGATACTCATAGGGGATGAGGTACTCGGAAGCTCCCCTCCTAACCCACGAGGTATAGGGTTCCAAAGCAATACAGTTCTTCGGACCAAGCTCTTTCCTTCCCTTCCTATGGATCTTGCGCCAAGCACGAACCATCCTGCCCTTCAAGACTTGGGGATCTTTACCCTCTTGGAAGAACACACCTTCTAACATAATATTATTAGGTTTATCCTTTAGGGGGAACCCAAGCTGATGACATGCCAAAATAGGGTTGTAGTTAAACCCACCACATGTACCAAGAAGAGGTACATTGGAGAATTCACCACAAGAGTCGATAATCTGCACACCATCATATACACGGTTGTACCAAAAGATATCATCATTGGTGAGAGACATAAGTCTCGTGGACCACCGTAGACATCCTTTGTTCTCCTTGAAGGCGATTGTCTGCGGCAAGTGAGAAATAAACCACTTGTACAATAGAGGCAAACAACACACAATGGTACCACCACCCTTTGCATTCCTCATATGCAAAGAGAAATAAGTGTCACCCAATAGAGTAGGAACGGGATTAAGAGTAGAGAAAATTCTAATAGCGTTCACATCCACAAAATTGTCAATGTTGGGGAATAACACTAGCCCATAGATAAGAAGTACATATATAGCTTCAAAGGCGTCCTCACTCATGGCCTTCCCAAACAAAGTAGCTTGGGCAATGAGAAAATTAGTTAGGAGACCTCGAATTCCACCTTTGGTAGTCATATGAGCATCAATCAGAGATACCTCTATATGCAACATATCAGCTATCTCTTGAGAAGTAGGAACCTTCTCTAAGCCACTGAACAACAACTGATCTAGGATAGGTATACCCACAAGATAGGCATACTCCTCAAGCTTGGGCAAAAGCTGAAAATCCGGAAATGTGAAGCAACGGTACAAGGGATCATAGAACTGCACCAAGATACTCATCAATCCTTCATCCACTTGAGTAGCCAAAATAGATAGAAGCTTCCCATAACGAGCCTTGAAACCCAAGGGATCTAGTACATAGGATGTCAAATTCCTTAGTTCTTTCAAGTCGGGTTGTCTGAAACTGTACTTCTTTGTATTCCTTCTTTGTCTTTCCATGTCTGAAAAATTTGCAAATAGACCTCTTAAGTTCCTTGAATTTTTTTCATTATTTGATGATATGGATGTAAATGAGAGCATGAATGCATGGATGCAACAATCACACTGAAGGATCAAGCAAAGCACACCAACCAAAGGTCATGGGATGGATCAAGTCATCCTTAATATCAATCATCCATTTTGGTGGATTATGGTATACACCTTATCAACACCCAAGTTCCATTGATATTAAGGATACACAAGAACGGATCAACCATGAATCAAGGGTTTGTTGCGAGTCACGAGCATGGAGTCTCGGTTAAGAACCACCCAAAGGGAGTGTACTAGGGTTTAAACCTGCCAAATATGTTCTACAAGCGGCTCCCATAGTCATCATCCCATCTTTCGGATATTATCGGATAAACGACTACTCGTATTCCAAAAATATCCTCAAGAGAGACTCTTATGAGTGTAGTATCGCGTAACAATCGTATCAAATCTTACACTTGAACGACCTTCGCACTACATCCTAAAAATAGGCCAAGATGGGCTTGGTAAACTAAGGTCCTTGGCTTCTAAGGTCTATATTGGAAAGAGTAATGCCTAACCATGACTACTCGTGTGACATTATTGATCCTAACATGACCTCCACCAAGTGAATGGGCTTGCAAGTCAACATGCTAAGGCATAACTCCACACAAGTCAACAAGACTATGCCATTCTCCTATCTTAAGTGCACTCGAGTTCGGATATAGAACTCATCTCACAAAGATCACCAAGCATACAAGAAATTAATATTCAAGCAATTCAATCATTACATACAATACAGTAATCCCAAATTGCACAAAAATATGTCACAAAATAATATACAATACAATACAACAAATATGAAAAGTAGGAAAAACCCACTAGGCAAATATCCTCAGCAGAGTCGCCACTTTTCTGTAGCGGGGTATTCGTTACCATTAGACATATTGACTAAATCCAAGGTAAACCATACAAGTCGAGTCGCCACCGCACTTCTATTTATCCAAAGGAATGGTTAGAAAGCGAACAAAAACCTAATAGTTTTATCGAATCAAAAACTAGTAAAAATGTCAAAGATCGGGGTAAGGGGGTTGGTTATGCAATGGGAAGGTTTTAAGCACCCAAAACATCCTAGGTACTCCTAGGGAGCCCTTTTCACACTTGTTGTAAGGTTGGTATTTTGTGAAAAAATTTATTTGTGCGAACATGATTGAAGAGATGAGAAAAGAATATACAAATTATTTACGATTTGGTGTTTGAATGGATAAACCCATTGCCTACGTACCATCTTAAAAAGATTAGGATCAAAACCTCGTAGTTCGGGGTAAAAATCTCAAAATAAGTTGGTGAATTGATTGGTCCAAAAGCCTTAAGGTCTTTCATTATCCAAGGGAGAAAACTCAACCTAAAAAAAACTACAAATCCACCATGTGAGGATAGCTTCAACATGCTAGTGAGGGGTTAACCCTATAATAAGCATGGAAGACTCATTGTCCATCACTAAGGATATAGGTGAGTATTACATCTATCTCAAGGATAACTCAAACCTAATAGCTAAAGGTTATGAAAAGTTTTTGATAAGAAAGTGGCCATTGAAACCACAAAAAGTATTTGGATGAGTTATATTTACCAATGAAAAGTATTTACAAAATATGGTCAAAGTCGACTTTAAGATTCAATTCAAAATAAGTGTTATGAAAAGAAAGTTTGAAAATCAAAAGCATAATGCTTAGGTTTCTAATGTTTGAAAACAAATGTTAAATGTTTGCACAAAAGTTTTGGCTTGGGTTAGAGTGGAGGGAAGAAGAAGAATGGCTAAAGTCCTAATCATACAAGAGATGAAGGGAAAGAAACAAGAGCACAGATGAAGTTCCTCTCTTGAGATCATATTGATGATCCAAGTAGCTCCCATCCTTTGGAATAAGCAAGCAAATAAGTGTATACTCAAGCAATCAAATCGATCAAGAAAGCTCTTAGAAGGTCCCCAATGGCTCTTAGATCTCTCTCTATTTTGAAGCTCATGACAATGGTTCTCCACTTAGGCTCAATGTTGGAATCCCTAGCACAAGAACACACACATCAAAAAGTTCTATCAAGCAAACAAATAATGAACAAGAAGGAGTTTTAGAAATTGGTCCTTTCAAAGTTCTCTTCAACATTTATAGCACTCTAAAGGCCCAATGCCTAGTTGCTCTTTGACTTCTATAGCACTCTAAAGGCCCAATGCCTAGTTTCTATTTGACTCCAAATTTGCATAGGGACTATCCTAAAGTCTAAGTCCTTTTTTTCCATTTTGGCATTTGGTTCACAACAATCAAACAAAACACAAGCACAAAAGTATACACATAATTATGTGCTCAAGTGAGCAAAATGAAAATTGCATTAACATAAACATGTGCTCAAATGAGCAAAGGAAAAAGCAAATGAATAATATGTACAAGAATAGTAAATTGCATAAATGTAAAGAGCAAGAATTAGATGTTAATGGTTAATGGTTAGTGTTAGAGTTAGTGTGCCATAAGGCAATTTAGCGCTATGTTAAGCAATCCTAATTGGACTTATGTAGAAGTCACAACTATCTGAGGTCGGTCAATAATAATGTAGGCAACAACACAAGTTAGAGATCTTGATTAGTGAATCAAGCTCCTACAACTTGCCATGCCAAAAAGAAGATGAGAAATGATATTGTATTGATTTAGGTTCTTTGCTTGATTAGGAAGCAACCTATCCTTAATGCAAAGCCATTCACTTGATCCATGATCAAGATGAATTAGATTTTGAATCAAGGAAGGTTAAACCTCCCATGTATCAAGGCTAACCACCAATCTTTAACTCATTGATCAAGAAAAAGAAGAAGAAGAAGAAGAAGAAGAAGAAGAAGAAGAAGAAGAATATTAAAGTACATTAATGGAAATGGAATGAAATAATCAACAAGCATTGACCAAAGATAGAGAAGATCAAGGTCAAACAATAGTAAACAGAAGCAAAATGAAGATTAGAAGTCAAGAAACAAATGAAATATTTTTGGTGTTTTTTCAAAATTTAAAATAATACTTGAATTAAAATAATAAAGAAAGGTCAAACTTCAAACTCACTTCAAATCAACTTTGAAAAGTCCAAGTGAATTATCCTAAGTTCAACAAGGTCAAACAAAGTTTGACAAAAAATTTCAGCATTTTTAGAAGTCAGAAACTATTTTTAATCAATTAAAAATGCATAAAAATAACCTAATTGAATTACAATCTCAAATAAATCTCAAATCAATTAATAAATTGATGAGAATATTTTTCATAGATCTATCATAATTCAAAGAGGTTGGAAAAATATTTTTGTATTTTTTGAATATCAAAAACAATTTTAAATGAATTAAAAATAACCAGAAAAGAGAAAATTCCTAAAAAATATCAAATGATAAAATAAAAAATATTAAAAATCATTTTTAGAAACTAGAAATTAAAAGAAGAAAAATGCAATTGGTCTCACATTTTTTGGACCAATAATGAAGGAGATATGAATTTTTAAAATTAAATGGAATTAAAAGAAATAAAAGAAAATAAAATCAGAATTTAAAAATGATGAAAAAATGTGGAACGTCTGATGTGATCTCATTAATTGACGTGGATTATCACGTGGCCAGGAGGCGCGCGCTCACCATACACACTAGTCAACTGAATAACACATGGCCTATGGAAAAGTCATAACAACGAATGGATGGGATCTGATCTGAAAACACACACGCACGGTCCAGATTGAATCTGGAGATTGGACGGTGACCTGCACCACCGTCTTCTCCGGCCAGCTTCCGGCGAGGCTCAAATTTGCAAAGAAATAAATGTGTACCAAATGCCACGATCTAGGTACCAATCGAAAGCTGGGGTGATGTACATCACCCCTGTACCAACCAAATCCACTCTAGGTTTCTACATTGAGAGAAATCAGAGATGGAATTTCTATGGTGAACTTGGTAGAATTTGAAAATTCAAGGTTCTAAATGATTGCCTCTATGAAGAGGGCTTCAGACAACACATAAACAAGCATAAACAAGCAATATAGGAGCTGATTCGAAGAAGAGAAAATTTGAAATAAACCTCTGATTTGCAGAGTTTGAGAGCATAATTCCTTAGTGTTGATGCTTGCAGTTTGTTCTTTGGATCAAAGTGAAGAGGTCTAGGAACTTTTAGATCTAAAAAACAATCAATGAGATTGAATTCTAGATCTGAAAAAATTGAGAGAAAATTGGTGAGTTCCTTTTGAGTGTGGTTGAGGGATCAGTCGTACAGCATTTAGGGCGCCTTTAGGTTGCTAAAATGAGAGGCATGAGCATTGTATTTATAGCAAAAGCATGGCTGAAATGCATGATCAAAATGCTTGCATGAATGGAAAGGGCCTCCATGCATGGGCCTGTACAGGCGCATGGAGGGCCCAATTCCACTTGGATTTGGCAGCTAATCATTAGCATATGCAAACTGGACATGCAGATGGTGTAGTATTGGCTCATGCAATGCAAGTTAATTGATTTTCCAAAATTGTACCAATATGTTCATGTCTTCGAAAATGCCATGTCCATACTTGAAACACAACCTTATGAGTAATGGTTGGAAAGCTTTTTGCATGAGGATCATTTGTTATGTTGATCAAAACCTCATTTTAAAATTTAAAATTGATGAAAAGTGGTCATGAAGTGTAAGGTGCAAAACATGTACATGTGAGATTTTCAAAAATGGCCAAACTTTAAGCACCTCTGTTTCAATGATGCAAGCTCCAAATGATAAAATCTTCAACATAAAAGTTGTAGATCTCTTCAAGACAATAATTTTGGACTTAAATTTTGCATCATTTAGATTTTTGATGAAGACGTTATGGGCACTTGAAGTTGGACTTTTTCACATTTCAATGCTTTTGGTCCAAAGTGACCTATAATATTTTGCATTATCACATGTATTTATTTTAGGATTTTGAAATTTTTCTCAACACAACATTTGAAGTAGACATATTAAGCTTTCCAATGCATTTGATCCCACCTCCAAATCATGAAAAATGAAGGAGTTATGTGCTTGGGAAGTTGACCCAAAATTAGGGTTTCAGTCAAAATGACCTATAATGTCTTGAAATGGATGATGACCTTCCAAGCTTCAAATAAGTTTTTTATGAACATGAAAGTTGTTCATATGGTTCTTAAGAACAACGTTTCTCTTGGGGTCATCTCTATTTGACAAACACATTAAAAGTTAGGTCTCAGTGTAATTCAAAATAGTCAGATGAATTGACTGATCAACTTTTCAAGTCCAAACCTCATATCTTGATGAATTAATGATTGAGGACACTCATATAAGCTCAAATATGCATGAAATGATGAATTAAAGAACTTCCCTTGATTGCATTTGATCAAAGGTTGAGGTTGCTTCATGAGCAAGGCACAATTGATACACAGATGAATTAGGGTTTCCATGGGAAACAAACCTCAAACCCTTTGGTTTGATTTGATCAAAATGGTGAATTGAGACACTTGGGAGGCATATTTGATGGATGAGGGCTTTGGGAACCATTTCCATGCTTGCTTTCATCTTCCCTTGACCATATCAATGCACATAGGATCTCCTAGAAGCTTTGGATCTTGTGATTGCTCAATCTACAAACAAGAGATGTTAGTGACATATTTTTGTGCTTTTGGTTAGTAAATAAAATGAGAAAAGTAATAATATATAATTCAAGCATGCTTGGTGATCTCAAACCACCTCTCAAAAGTTCCCACCCAAAAGGTAAGGAGCCAAGATGCTATGATCCTTGAGGCAATGCAAATGCAATGTTATGATGCCATGAGGGATCTTAGGGTCAAAATTGGGGTCTTACACTAAGTCCAAAAGTTCAAATCAAGATCAATAGTCCACCAAACATTTTTTAGGGCTTTTGTTATTTATTAAGTATTTTAAGGTCCTAAGAGCACAAATGTAACACCCCGATTAAAATAAGAGAATTATTTAATTGAGTTAATATTATTTTATTAATTTAATTAAATAAAGTTGAATTATTGGATTATTATTATTATTATTTGGAATAATAATTATTTGGAAAATATATAAGTTGGAAATAAGAGAAAGAGTCTCATTTTTGGAACAGAAGGGTTTTACGTGAAAAAGCAGAGAAGCATCGTGAAAGAGGAAAAGGGCAAGAGAAGGAGCAAGAGCAAAGGTTGAAGAACGGAAAAGCTTGAAGCTCAAAGAAGTGCCAGATTATCTCAGGTAAGGGGGGTTTATCGTCGTTTAATGGGTATTATAGATTAACATGTCATGGGTAGTGAGAAACCGTTGAATTGACCCTAATTGGGATTGTTGAATACTGAGAAGTTGTGTTGGATATGTTGTGTATAAGTTGTAATTGAATCTGTATTTGAGTGTATTGTGAATTTCTGGACGTATAGCTTTTACGGAAGTTGAATCGGAGGTCCAGAAGTCCTCCAACGGCGGAAAATGCGGAAACTCTGCATTCTGCCTTGTGTTAGCGCAGGAACTGCTGTTTTGCCTGCGTTAACCGGTTAACCCAGGGCGTTAACCGGTTAACACTGTTATAAATTGTGAAAAATGTTGAGTTTTGCCTGCGTTAACCGGTTAACCTATAGCGTTAACCGGTTAACACTGTTGCGTTTTGCCTGGAAGTGTAAATTTCCTGCGTTAACCGGTTAACCTATAGCGTTAACCGGTTAACACTGTTGCAGTATGTAAAAATGGTTGATTTTTATGATGTAAGTGTAATTGGTGATTGGCCTATTGTATCCAATTGTGATAAATAAATTCGTGGAGTCTATGTTGCGAAATGTTGATGCAAATATGTTGATAAGTTGTTTTGTGGAAAATATTAAGTTGTAGGCTGATGAGCCAAAGTTGAATATAAGTTGTTTTGTTGAAAATGCTGAGTTGTAGGCTGATGAGCCAAAGTTGATTTTTAAGTTGTTGTTGCTGAAAAAGCTGTTATGTTGTCGTTGTTATTATGTTGTGGAACTTTCAAGTCGTACATGCCATATACATTCATATGCATTAAGTCGGGGCTTTTGCTCACACCACGTTGGCCTGGATTGGCAAAATTATGGGGCTTTTGCTCACACCACGTTGGCCTGGATTGGCAAAAATTTTAAGTTGAAAGTTGAAGGCTTATGCCTTGATGCCCACTAAACTGGCAATGATTTTAAGTTGGGAGTTTTACTCCAAATGGTACCACATGCATGAAGAGTCGAGTCTCATTTGAGTTGCATTTACGTTGTGTTTGAATATGATGTTGAGTTGAATATGCTGCTACCGAATGCATGATATGATGTGGGTGATTAACGTGTAAAGTTACTTAACATAACATGATGATTTATAATATTTGTTATATCGATTGAGGAACTCACCCTTACAGTTATATTTTTCAGGTAACGAGCAGTGAGTTGAGTAGAAGCTAGTGCTTGAAGTCTAGAGTGGTTTTAGTGGGTCATGCTCTGATAGACGTAACATCGGGACGGGATGTTTTATTTGTTGAATAAATGTTAATTTTAAGATATTACAGATGTTGAATGTTTCTATCCGCTGCGAATTTTTTAAAGAAGTGTTCATGTTGGATTAAATAATGAGCATGACTGATTTTTACGGTGAATTATGTGAAGTATTATGCGACACCCTTGGTGCATGATTACTCTGATATTGATTTATATGCTGTTGTTTTAATTAAATATTTGGGGTATCTAGAAGGGTGTTACATTAGTGGTATCAGAGCAGGTCGGTCTGTCCGGCCAGTTGTCGTGTCGTTACTGTCTAACAATTGTGTAATTGTTATTAATCTAACGTTAAGTTGTGTTGTATTGATAAGTTGAAATGGCTGGAAGGAATGACGCTGCAATGGCTGCCGCAATGCAAGCAATGGCACAAGCGGTGCAGAACTTGCCAAATGCTGGTGGTGATGCTGGGTCACGTAGCTTGGCGACTTTTCAGAGAGAGAATCCGCCGGTGTTTAAAGGGAAGCATGATCCAGATGCAGCCTTGGGATGGTTGAAAGAGATTAAGAGAATCTTCCGTGTTATGGATTGCACTCCAGCTCAGAAGGTTCGGTATGGTACTCACATGCTAACAGTCGAAGCTGATGACTGGTGGCTAGAGACTCACGAGAGGTTGACCGTGGCAGGTGAAGTCATTACTTGGGATGTATTCCGTAGGGAATTTCTGAGGAAGTATTATCCGGAAGATGTCCGTGGTAAGAAGGAAATTGAATTCCTTGAGCTGAAGCAAGGAAACATGTCTGTCACTGATTATGCTGCGAAATTTGTGGAGTTGTCCAAATTTTATCCTCATTACACTGGTGGTGCTGCTGAATTTTCGAAGTGCATCAAGTTTGAGAACGGATTGCGCTCTGAAATTAAGAAGGCTGTTGGGTATCAGAAGATACGCATTTTCACTGACTTGGTTGATAGCTGCAGGATATTTGAAGAGGACAATAATGCTCATTACAAGATTGTCAGTGATCGCAGAGACAAGCAACATCAAAACCGTGGCAAGCCGTATGATGTTCCAGCTGGAAAGGGGAAGCAAAGAGCTGCTCCGGCTCAGAGAGCTAGTGGGGGAGGTGCTCCTACTGGTATAGTTTGCTTCAAGTGTGGTCAGGCTGGTCATAAGAGTAATGTATGCACTGCTGAAGTAAAGAGGTGTTTTCGCTGTGGTAAGATTGGCCATGCAATAGCTGATTGCAAGCACAAGGAAGTGATTTGTTTTAATTGCGGAGAAGAAGGGCATATTGGAAGTCAGTGTCAGAAGCCGAAGAAAGGGAATCAGTCAGCAGGCAAGGTCTTTGCTTTATCGGGTTCTGAGACTTCTGCAGATGATCGTTTGATCCGAGGTACGTGTTATATTAATGGCTTTCCTCTTGTAGCTATTATTGACACAGGTGCGACTCATTCCTTTATATCTTTGGATTGTGCTGTGAAACTTAAGTTAGAGATATCTGAGATGTTTGGTAGTATGGTAATTGATACTCCTGCGAAGGGTTCAGTGACTACTACTTCGGTTTGTTTAAATTGTCCTTTGAGTATTTTTGGTAGAGACTTTGGGATGGACCTAGTGTGTCTTCCACTAGTGCAGATTGATGTTATTCTGGGTATGAACTGGTTGGTGTTTAACCGAGTTTCTATCAATTGTTTTGATAAGACTGTGATATTTCCTGAGAGTGAGGAAGGAAAGAGTTTGTTTCTATGAGCGAGACAAGTGGATGAGGAAGTAGCTGATGGGGCAGAGTTGTTTATGCTGTTAGCGACTTTGGAGGCTAAAGATAAACTGATGATTTGCGATCTAGCTGTGGTGTGTGATTTTCCTGATGTGTTTCCGGAAGAAGTGAATGAATTGCCGCCAGAGCGTGAAGTGGAGTTCTCTATTGACTTGGTACCTGGTACTAGGCCGATATCGATGGCTCCGTACCGTATGTCTGCTGTTGAGCTAACTGAATTGAAGAGTCAGTTGGAAGATCTATTGGATAAGAAATTTATTCGTCCGAGTGTGTCACCGTGGGGTGCACCAGTGCTATTGGTTAAGAAGAAAGAAGGTACTATGAGGTTGTGTGTGGACTACAGGCAACTGAATAAAGTGACGATCAAGAATCGGTATCCTTTGCCGAGGATTGATGATTTGATGGATCAGTTGGTTGGTGCAAGTGTGTTCAGCAAAATAGATTTGAGATCTGGGTACCATCAGATACGTGTGAAAACTGAAGATATTCAGAAGACTGCTTTCAGGACAAGGTATGGACATTATGAGTATTCTGTAATGCCTTTTGGTGTGACTAATGCGCCTGGAGTATTTATGGAGTATATGAATAGGATTTTCCATCGGTATCTAGACAAGTTTGTTGTGGTGTTTATTGATGACATTTTGGTGTATTCGAAATCTGAAGAAGAGCATGCTGAGCATTTGAAAGTGGTTTTAGAAGTTCTACGAGAAAAGAAGTTATTTGCTAAACTGTCTAAATGTGAATTTTGGTTAGAAGAGGTGAGTTTTCTTGGTCATGTGATTTCAAGAGGTGGCGTTGCTGTTGACCCTTCTAAGATAGAAGCGGTATCTAAGTGGGAAGCTCCGAAGTCTGTTGCTGAGATTCGAAGTTTCCTTGGTTTGGCTGGTTATTATAGGAAGTTCATTGAGGGATTTTCCAAGTTGGCGTTACCATTGACGATGTTGACTAGAAAGGGGCAAGCGTTTATTTGGGACTCCAAATGTGAAGAAGGTTTCCAAGAGTTAAAGGGAAGGTTGACTACTGCTCCTATTCTGATACTACCGAGTCCGTCGGAACCATTTGAGGTTTACTGTGATGCTTCATTGTTGGGTTTGGGTGGCGTGTTGATGCAGAATAAGCAGGTTATAGCTTATGCTTCAAGACAGCTGAGGGTCCATGAGAGGAACTATCCGACGCATGATTTAGAGTTGGCAGCTGTGGTGTTTGTTCTGAAGTTATGGAGGCATTACTTGTACGGGTCAAGATTTGAGGTTTTCAGTGACCATAAAAGTTTAAAGTATTTGTTTGATCAGAAAGAGCTGAATATGAGACAGAGAAGATGGTTAGAGTTTCTGAAGGATTATGACTTTGGGTTGAATTACCATCCGGGTAAAGCAAACGTAGTGGCTGATGCATTGAGTCGGAAATCATTACATATGTCTATGTTAATGGTTAAGGAATTGGATTTGATTGAGCAGTTTAGAGACTTGAGTTTGGTGTGTGAGAGTACTCACAATAGTGTTAAATTGGGAATGTTGAAGTTGACGAGTGGTATTCTGGATGAGATCAGAGAGGGTCAGAAATCTGATATGCTTTTGGTTGATAAGTTGACTCTAGTGAATCAAGGTCAGGGTGGCGAATTCAGAGTTGATGAGAATGGTGTTTTGAAATTTGGTAATCGGGTGTGCATTCTGAATGTTACCGAACTTAAGAAGAGTATTCTTGAGGAAGGACATCGTAGTGGTCTGAGTATTCATCCTGGAGCTACGAAGATGTATCATGATTTGAAGAAGTTATTTTGGTGGCCGGGAATGAAAAGAGAAATTGCGAGTTTTGTTTATTCTTGTTTGACTTGTCAGAAGTCAAAGATTGAGCATCAGAAGCCGTCTGGGCTAATGCAACCGTTGGCTATTCCAGAGTGGAAGTGGGATAGTATCAGTATGGATTTTGTTTCTGGTTTACCGAGGACAATTAAGAATTTTGAAGCCATTTGGGTGATTGTTGACAGGTTGACAAAGTCGGCTCATTTCATTCCGATTAGAATGGATTATCCGTTAGAGAAATTGGCTGAGTTGTATATTGAGAAGATTGTAAGTTTGCATGGTATTCCGTCGAGTATTGTTTCGGACAGAGATCCTAGATTTACATCGAAGTTCTGGGAAGGTTTGCAGAGGGCTTTGGGAACTAAGCTGAGATTGAGCTCTGCATATCACCCGCAGACTGATGGTCAGACTGAGAGGACGATTCAGTCATTAGAGGATCTTTTGAGAGCTTGTGTTTTGGAAAAGGGAGGTAGTTGGGATTGTTATCTACCTTTGATTGAGTTTACCTACAACAATAGTTTTCATTCGAGCATTGGTATGGCGCCGTTTGAAGCTTTGTATGGTAGGAGATGTCGGACACCGTTATGTTGGTATGAGTCCGGTGAGAGTGCTGTGGTCGGACCGGAAATTGTCCAACAAACTACGGAAAAGATTAAGATGATTCAGGAGAAGATGAGAATTGCTCAGAGTCGTCAGAAGAGTTATCATGATAAGAGGAGGAAGTCACTTGAGTTTCAAGAGGGAGATCATGTGTTTCTTCGTGTTACTCCGATAACAGGTGTTGGTCGGGCTTTGAAGTCGAAGAAGTTGACACCTCGATTTATTGGTCCTTATCAGATTTTAGAGAGGATAGGAGAGGTAGCCTATCGTATCGCTTTACCGCCGTCACTTGCGAATTTGCATGAGGTTTTTCATGTGTCTCAGTTGAGGAGGTACATTCATGATCCGTCGCATGTAGTCCAAGTAGATGATGTACAGGTGAGAGATAACCTGACTGTTGAAACATCACCTATGAGGATCGAGGATCGAGAGTTGAAGCAGTTGCGGGGTAAAGAGATTGCCTTGGTGAAGGTAGCTTGGGGAGGACCAGCAGGTGGCAATGTAACTTGGGAACCGGAGAGTCAGATGAAGGAGTCTTATCCGGAGTTATTTGCTTGAGGTATGTTTTCGAGGACGAAAACTCTTTTAGTGGGGGAGAGTTGTAACACCCCGATTAAAATAAGAGAATTATTTAATTGAGTTAATATTATTTTATTAATTTAATTAAATAAAGTTGAATTATTGGATTATTATTATTATTATTTGGAATAATAATTATTTGGAAAATATATAAGTTGGAAATAAGAGAAAGAGTCTCATTTTTGGAACAGAAGGGTTTTACGTGAAAAAGCAGAGAAGCATCGTGAAAGAGGAAAAGGGCAAGAGAAGGAGCAAGAGCAAAGGTTGAAGAACGGAAAAGCTTGAAGCTCAAAGAAGTGCCGGATTATCTCAGGTAAGGGGGGTTTATCGTCGTTTAATGGGTATTATAGATTAACATGTCATGGGTAGTGAGAAACCGTTGAATTGACCCTAATTGGGATTGTTGAATACTGAGAAGTTGTGTTGGATATGTTGTGTATAAGTTGTAATTGAATCTGTATTTGAGTGTATTGTGAATTTCTGGACGTATAGCTTTTACGGAAGTTGAATCGGAGGTCCAGAAGTCCTCCAACGGCGGAAAATGCGGAAACTCTGCATTCTGCCTTGTGTTAGCGCAGGAACTGCTGTTTTGCCTGCGTTAACCGGTTAACCCAGGGCGTTAACCGGTTAACACTGTTATAAATTGTGAAAAATGTTGAGTTTTGCCTGCGTTAACCGGTTAACCTATAGCGTTAACCGGTTAACACTGTTGCGTTTTGCCTGGAAGTGTAAATTTCCTGCGTTAACCGGTTAACCTATAGCGTTAACCGGTTAACACTGTTGCAGTATGTAAAAATGGTTGATTTTTATGATGTAAGTGTAATTGGTGATTGGCCTATTGTATCCAATTGTGATAAATAAATTCGTGGAGTCTATGTTGCGAAATGTTGATGCAAATATGTTGATAAGTTGTTTTGTGGAAAATATTAAGTTGTAGGCTGATGAGCCAAAGTTGAATATAAGTTGTTTTGTTGAAAATGCTGAGTTGTAGGCTGATGAGCCAAAGTTGATTTTTAAGTTGTTGTTGCTGAAAAAGCTGTTATGTTGTCGTTGTTATTATGTTGTGGAACTTTCAAGTCGTACATGCCATATACATTCATATGCATTAAGTCGGGGCTTTTGCTCACACCACGTTGGCCTGGATTGGCAAAATTATGGGGCTTTTGCTCACACCACGTTGGCCTGGATTGGCAAAAATTTTAAGTTGAAAGTTGAAGGCTTATGCCTTGATGCCCACTAAACTGGCAATGATTTTAAGTTGGGAGTTTTACTCCAAATGGTACCACATGCATGAAGAGTCGAGTCTCATTTGAGTTGCATTTACGTTGTGTTTGAATATGATGTTGAGTTGAATATGCTGCTACCGAATGCATGATATGATGTGGGTGATTAACGTGTAAAGTTACTTAACATAACATGATGATTTATAATATTTGTTATATCGATTGAGGAACTCACCCTTACAGTTATATTTTTCAGGTAACGAGCAGTGAGTTGAGTAGAAGCTAGTGCTTGAAGTCTAGAGTGGTTTTAGTGGGTCATGCTCTGATAGACGTAACATCGGGACGGGATGTTTTATTTGTTGAATAAATGTTAATTTTAAGATATTACAGATGTTGAATGTTTCTATCCGCTGCGAATTTTTTAAAGAAGTGTTCATGTTGGATTAAATAATGAGCATGACTGATTTTTACGGTGAATTATGTGAAGTATTATGCGACACCCTTGGTGCATGATTACTCTGATATTGATTTATATGCTGTTGTTTTAATTAAATATTTGGGGTATCTAGAAGGGTGTTACAACAAACATAATAAAAAAATACACAAATAAAAAATATGCAATCATAACATATGGCTCAAATGAGCAAAGTGAAAACGGCATAAACAAAAACAAGTTAAATGAAATGTAAATGACAATGAATGATAAATGACTAGAAATTAAATTGCATAAAGTAAATGACATGAAAGTAAAGCAATATCAATAAGAGTTAGTCAAATGTTAGTCAAGGTTAATTGAATGTTAGTGGTGTTTTACATTTTTAATTGATTAAGTCATTCTTTGGAGAACACTCAACCATCTATTCACAAGCATGGATCCTTGAACCAAGACATCTTCCATATGAAGGAAAAAAGGCCAAGTTTCCACACAATACCATGAAAGATGGGAGACTTACAATCTCACTTACTAGAATGCTATGCCTTTAGGGTCAAATTTAGCTCTATGTTAAGCAATCGTAATTGGACTTAGGTAAAAGTCATAAATATCTAAGGTCGGGCAATAAAAATTTAGGTGTTAATGCATGTTAGAGATTTGGTATGATGAACCAAACTCCTAAAACATACCACACACTAAAAGGAAATATCAAAAGGGGCGGACCTATCTCATCCATACTTGTATTGGTTCATCTGGCACAAAAAATAATTCCTAAAAATATGCCCAAAAACATTTAATTCCTGAAAAATATCAAAATTAATCCAAAAAATAATTTTAATTCAGAAAATGAAAGAGGAAAATATATAAAGATTTTTAGTGAAAGTCCCATATTTTTTGGATTGAAAGTGAAATTATTATGAACTAATTAAAATAAAGAAATTAAACATAAATTCAGAAATTAAAAGGAAATTCCAAAAAATGAGGGCCATCAGATCTCCCTCATTAATTGAGGTGGCAGATCTGATGGCCAAGCGTGCGCTTCACACCATACACCTTTGTCAACGCGTCATAGGGATGGTAATCACAAGGAGCGACCAGGATTAGAACATTTGAACAAGATCTGATGGTTATGAGGTGTGCCAACACACTACCGCAGCTAGGGCTCCGATCTTCTTCTCTGGTGGACCTCACCGGACTGATCCACCACCAACCACCACCAAAATGAAAAACAAGGACATGGATTTAAAGAAAAAATGCCCAGGAGCTCGAATCTGGCCTCAATTTTCTCTAATTCCAAGTATATTAAAAGATACAGGGATTTGAACTTTGAGGATCATGAACTGGGTTGCTTCGATTTGACCTCAAAGCAACTCAATCTTCTTGGCTACATTGGTAGGACTTCAGCCAACCAAAAATCACAAAGAATAGTGGAGAATTAAGGGAGAATCGAAGAGATGAAAATTCTGAAAAACTACCTTCAAGGGAGCTTAAACCTTGCTTGATCTTGATCCCAATTGTGTTTGGCTTGGTTTCAGAAGCTTGTAAGAAGTGATTAAGATCAAAAAATGGCTTGGACTCTTGGAGTTTCAATCTCAAAAAAAATGAGATTTGAAGCTTGATTTTCAAATGAAAACCTTCAAGATTATCCTTTAATGGTGAGGGTTTAGATTGCAGGTTCAAAGCTTGGGCATGTGGTCCTCAATTCTGAGCCATGAGGGTTCTATTTATAGCCAATGTGATTCATTTTCACACACTTCCAAATTTTTCCAAATTTAGCAATTTTCATTGCATGCTTGCATGGGCATGTGATAGGCCCATCAAGTGATGTATTCAGGTCCAAAATTGTTTGAGAATCATGCTAAAATCATGTCATATGGCCATGCATTTGAGTTTGAAATGTGAAGGTGAAAATCATCCAATTGGTCCGTTGAAAAGAACCTATGCCCAAGTCCCTTATTCTTTGGCCAAATGAGGTGATCTTTGACTTTTGGGAAAGGTGATATCAAGGGGAACAACTTTCATGTTGAACAATTTTCCACTTGAATCTTGGATTATGATGAATTTTTAGGTGGAAGTTTGGAAAATCAAACATGTTTTAAAATTTTCTAAGTACCAAGTCAAATGTTCACTTCTTCCACCTTGAATAACTTTTGCTATGGGCTTCCAATGGAATATATTACTTCATCAAAGTTGTATCTATTTCAAACCTATTAAACTTGGTAACAAATTTGACCTCATTTGGATTTTTCATGAAGGAGTTATGCATTTTAGAAGTTAAGGAAAATTACTTGTTCAATGGCAATGGCCCAAAATGACCTATAATGTTTCCTCTTGGCACATGCATTTTCAAGTTGAATTTGAACTTATTACAAACATCAAAGTTGAAAAGGAAATCTTGAATTTGATCATGGAACTTTAATGGATTTCATCTCATAAAAGTTGAGCAAAGTTGTGGTCTTTGGAAGTTGACCTCCTAACTAGGGCTCAAACAAAATGACCTATAATCTTTCATGATAAAAAATTACTTTCCAAGCAAAACTAGATCTTTACTTCAACATGAAAGTTTTTTGTAATGTCATAAGGAGTAACGTTTATCTTGGAATCATTTTCATATGACAACAATTGTAGGAGATAGGGTATAGGGACCCCCAGTTTTGACTAGTTGACTTTCTCTAGTCCACCACCATGAACCAACTTGCAAACTTGAAATTCTCTTGATATTTGGGACTCATGAAGGATCATATATGTTTGAGATGATGTAATATTAAGTTTACCTTGAAATATTTGATCAAATGGTGAAGAAATGTGTTGAAGAAGTCACACAAGATACCCAGATGAATTAGGGCTTCCAAGGAAAAAAAGCTTCAAACTCTTGATGAATTCATGATCAAAATGATAAGTGAAGATCATGGGGACCCATACAAGATGTCTAGAGTCAATGTAAACCATCTCTTGATTGGTCTCTTTTCATTGAGGGTCTTAAACTCTAGATATGAGCTTGATGGAGCATGGGTGAACTCACACATTACCTACAAAAGCAATAAACTATACATGGACATATTTTTGGTATTTTGGTTAGTAAATAATGAAAAACAAAGTATGATACAATCAAATGAGCTTGGTGACCTCTCCCAATACAAACCCAATGAATGAGGGGTAAGGAGGATGCCAAGGTGTGATCTTAATGCCAATGCATATGATTAGATAGCATGAGGGATCTTATGGTCAAAATTGGGGTCTTACAGCTACCCCTATTTAAGGACATTCTAACCGAGGATGTGAAGTTTAAAATCTTTGTATCAACTCAGTAGAATGGAATTAAATAACAACAATAGAAATAAATTTTGGTCCTTAAGAGACCTCATAATGCATATGATATGAAATGTTAAAAATAATCTCTGTAGGGAAAATATTGCCACAAAGGAAAAGAATCTGGAGAGACTGAAAGTCCACAACAACATAATTCATTCCATAAGGAACACTCACTGGGGAGACAGAGACTCTAGGGACAAACAGTGTTGTGCGTAGTGTAGCGGTAAATTCATGACCATCAAGCTATGGATAAGCTAGACGTCAATTAAACCAGAGTCACCACCGCGCTTTTATTGTTTCCAAGGGAAAATGGAAAAGTACGAACGAAAACCAAAGGTTAAGAATTTTTCAAATCAAAACTAATAAAATGCCAAAGATTACAGGTAAGGGGGTTGGTTACACAGAGGGAAGGTGTTAACATCCAAAGTGTCTTAGGTACTCCTAGGGAGCCCTTTCTTGTGCATATATGTGTTTTTGTACAAAATGATGTTTGCAATAAAATAGAATGGAGGGATGAGAAAAGAATTCATTAATTATATTTTTATGTTTGACAAGATCTTCGGACTTGTGCCTACGTACCAATATAAAATGAGGGATCAAAACCTCGTAGTTCGTGGTATCAATTTCAAAGTGAGTGTATTGCTTTTAACAAAAATTTAAGTTTAACAAAGGCACAAACGACCTTAAAAGGTTTGAAGGAGTGTTATGTTCTTTTTCTCTTTTGAAATTTTCAGTCAAGTATAGTTAAGTTCATTTACAAGTTTGATTAAGAAAAGAGTTTAAAAATGCAATGGCATAAGCCCAAAGTTTCTAATTTGCAATATGGTCTAAGTTTTAAAAAAAACACAAGCAAAGAAGTTTTTTTTTTAAAAGGAGGGAGAGATTTTAAATTAAATAAGTGGGAAGGATATGAAGAGACTAATCCTAAGAAAAAATTAAAAGTTAAGAGTTGAAAAGATCTGACCAATGGGATGCAATCCAATAGACAAGAATGTCATATAGAAACCCAAATTTCCCTTGGACTTTAGAATCAAGCAAAATCAATACACAAATAGCAAGATGAAGAGAAAGGCATCAAATAAAGATATTCACATCCAAGCTTAGCAACTCCATGATCTTATTCATAATCTCCCATGCATCAGATGACTTCAGAGATAGGCATTAGGCACAGGTTCAAAGTAACAACTTCAATAAGACCATGTAGTTGATGAACTCAAATGGATCTTCAATACTTGCTTCAGATGAAGTTTCAATTTACAAGCACTTGGTTTCATGAAAGTTGGCATTGGACAAGTCCTCTTTGCATAGGGAGTGTTGCCTAATTCTAAGTCCAATGTCTCAGATCAAATCCAACAGTCCACACAAATGTCTTTTAAGGTTTTTGTTGTTACTATGTACATTAAGGTCAAAAGACCACAAACACAAACAAGTATATGCAATCACAATATAAGCACAAGATAAGGCTCAAATGAGCAAAGAGAAAATGGCATTAAAGTAAACAAGTTAAATGGTATGAATAATGGCAAATGAATAAGGACTTAAAATTAAAGTGCATAAAAGTAAATGGCTTAAAATTAAATGTTATTTGTTAGTTGATTAGAAGTTAGTATTGCTTTTGCTTTTGTTTCGTTTAAGTCATTCTTTGGAGAACACTCAACCCACTATTCACAAGCATGGATCCTTGAACCAAGACATCTTCCAAAGGAAGGAAAAAGGCCAAGTTTCCATACAATACCATGAAAGAGGGGAGACTTATAATCTCACTTACTAGAATGCTATGCTTTTTGTGTCAAAAATGTAGCGCTATGTTAAACAATCATAATTGGACTTATGTAGAAGTCACAACTATTTGAGGTCGGGTAATAGAAATTTTAGTGTTAATGCATGTTAGAGATATGGTATTATAAACCATACTCCTAAAACATACCATACTTAAAATAAAATGCACAAGGGGTGGACCTAATCTCATCCATAGTTAAGTTGATTTTGCAATAAACTAGCCTTAGGATATAGAGATATCATAGGTCCATGAAATAAATGAGAAGGGAATGGGATTAAGATGAAGAGGGAGGGGAAATAGAATCAACACAAATTGGTCAAAGGAGGACTTTTATCAAATTAAAATCATTCATTCATTTTGGGAGATGAAATGTAAATTTCATCAATCCCCTAAATCCAATGATTTTAACTCAACAAAGTCAAATCAACCTTGACCAAGGCCCAACAACACAAGTCAAACTCAACAAGTCAATATCAAAAGCTCAACACAATTTATTTTGCACTTAAACAATTAAAATCAATTAAAAAATGCATTAAATTAAATTATGGTTGGTCAAAATCCTAAAACCTTATCAAAGCACCAAATAAATGGTCATGAGATTTATCATAGGTCAAACAAGGTCAAAGTACCTTGGAGAAAAAATTTCATCAATTTTGGAAACTTAAACCTTTTTTAAACAATTAAAAATATTCACAAAAACAATTAAATCATGAAAATTATTAATAATGATCCAAAAAATCATTTTAATTCAGAAAATGAAAGAGGAATTTATTTAAATTTTTTTGGTGACACTCTCATATTTTTTGGATCAATATTAAAATTAATATAAATTAATGAAAATAAGTCAATTAAAACAAAAATCAGAAAATAGCAAAAAATGTGGACCACTTGATCTCCCTCATTAATTGAGGTGGTAGATCAAGTGGTCCTCAGTGCACGTTCCACAATGGACATGAGTCAATGCGCCGTAGGGATGGTATTTAAAATCAACACATGAGATTAGAACAAATTGCAAGGATCATATGGTCTGAGACGTGCCAACGCACCGCCGAAGTTGTAACTCTGGTCTTCTTCTCCGGTGGACCTCGCCAAAATAAAAAAAGGAGGACATGATTTTAAAGTAAAAATGCTCAGGAGCTCGAATCTGGCCTCAATTTCTCCTAACTCCAAGTATATTGAAAGATACAAGGAGTTAAAATTTGAGGATCATGATCTGAGTTGCTTCGATTTGACCTCAAAGCAACTCAATCTTGTTGCCTACATTGGTGAATCAAGAATCAAGAATAATTGTGGAGAATTGAGTGATAATCGAAGAGATGAAAAATTGAGAAATTCACCTTCACTGCAGGTCTAGATGAACACGATCTTGCTTCCACTTGCACTTGGCATTGCTCTAGACACTTGATAGAATGGAATTAAATCAAAAAGGAAGCAGGACTCTTGGAGATTTGAATTCTAAAACAGTGGAGACTCAAACTCGATTTTCAATGGAAATCCTCAAGGTTATCCTTTGAATGAGAGAGTTTGGAGCCGGGGATTTAAAGTTGGCACGCAGTGGGTCCTTAATTCGGAAGGCAATGGTCTCTATTTATAGCCAAAGCCTTGCTAATTGCACACTTGATTCAAAATTTCAAAAATAGTAACTTGCTTGCATGGATGCATGTTTATGTGATATGATCATGTGATCATTCCTTCAGGTCCAAGAATAAGTACAAACGTTGCTGGAGTCATGTGGAAAGGCCATGCGTTTTTGTATGGAAGATTCAAGTTCACTTATGCCAAATGGTCATCCAAGTTCAAGCCATGTGCAAGTCACTCATACTTTGTCCAAATGGGATGAAATTAGACTTTTTTGAAAGGTTAGATCAAGAGGAACAACTTTCATGTTGAACATATTTTCATTTGAAGCTTGGATCAGGATGAATTTTGAGGTGGAAGTTGGGAAAATCAAACATATCAAAACAAATTTTAAGTGTCAAGCCATATGTTCACTTCTTCCACCTTGGCTAACTTTTTATGTGAGCTTCAAATGAGAAACATTCTTTTCTCAAAGTTGTAGCTCTCTCAACATTATTCAAAATGGTCACAAATTTGACCTCATTTGGATTTAGCATGAAGGAGTTATGCATTTTCGAAGTTGTGGAAAATCACTTATTCAATGGCATTGGTCCAAAATGACCTATAATGTATCCTCATATCAAATGCATTTAAAAGTTGAATTTGCTCTTCCTCCAAACATAAAAGTTGAAGTAGATATCTTGAATTTGATTTTTCAACTTGAATAACTTTCATATCATCAAAATTGAGCAAGTTATAGTCTTGGGAAGTTGACCTCCAAATTAGGGTTTAGACAAAATGACCTATTATCTTTCACCATAAAAAATGACTTTCCAAGCAAAACTAGCACTTGACCTCAACATGAAAGTTTTTTGGAATGTTATTTAGAGTAATTTTTCTCTTGGAATAAATTTCATATGACAAAAAATTGTAGGAGATAGGGTCTAGGGAACCCCAGTTTTGATCAGATGAACTCCTCTGGTCAACCACCATGAACCAAGTTGCTAGCTTGATATTCTCTTGACTTATGGGACTCATTGAGGATCATATATGCATAAGATGATGAAATTTTAAGTATCTCTTGAAATATTTGATCAATTGTTGAAGAAACTTGTTAAAGAAGTTACATAAGATACCCAAATGAATTAGGGTTTCCAAGGCAAACCAACTCCAAAATCTTGATGAATTCTTTATCAAAATAACATGTAAAGATCATGGGGACTCATATATGATGCTTAGAGCCATAGTAAACCAATTCTTGATTGAACTCCTTGCACTAAGGGTCTTAAATCCTAGATGTGAGTTTGATAGATCAAAGGTGAGCATGTGCCCTACCTACAAAAGAGTTAGATTATACAAAGACATATTTTTGGTATTTTGGTTATTAAAAAAGGTAAAATACAAAGTATGATAGAATCAAATGGTGCTTGGTGATCTCTCCCAATGCAAACCCAAAGAATGAGGGGTAAGAAGGATGCCAATATGTGATCCCAATGACAATGCATATGATGAGATAGCATGAGGAATCTTAGGGTCAAAATTGGAGTCTTACATCTGCCCCTATTTAAGGACGTTCTAGCTGAGGAGATGAAGGTTAAAATCTTTGCATCGAATCAGTAGAATGGGCTTAAATAACAACATATAGAAACAAATTTTGGTCCCTAAGAGACCTCGTGATGTATATGATATTAAATGTTGAAATAATCTCTGTGGGGGAATGTTGCCACAAAGGAAAAGAATCCGGAGAGACCAAAAGTCCACAGAAGTACAATGCATTCCATAAGGAAAACTCACTAGGGAGACAGAGACTCTGGGGAAAAGGGTTGGGCATAGGCCAGGCTACAACTTAAAACAACTGGGGGACTCGAGGGATTCCATGAAAATAAATCGATGGAACGACTCAGTCGG
This sequence comes from Lathyrus oleraceus, assembly GCF_024323335.1. NCBI lineage: Eukaryota > Viridiplantae > Streptophyta > Magnoliopsida > Fabales > Fabaceae > Lathyrus > Lathyrus oleraceus. The sequence goes on from NC_066583.1 coordinate 339,728,663, forward strand.
GGAATAACAGGAACATCTGCAAGGGAAAAGGGTAGATCATGACACATCTGAAATACTCGGTCCAAGCAGGAAACAACGATTTCACTGAGGAAATATGCACTCAAACTCAACTGGGGAAGAAAAGATCTTCAATACAAGAGGAGCAGAAATATATTATCCATTACCGGTTACTGGGTAAAGGGAATAACAAATTCTGACAGGGAGGACATCCGTTACCAGTTAGGGTAAACATATCAAGGATAACTCGCTAAAGGCAACCAGGAGGTGTATTCAATACCGGTTACTAGGCAAGAATAAACTGCTGGGAAAAGCCAAAATAGGATTTATAACTACCAGTTACTGGGCAGAAGACCAATGAAAGAGAATATTTGTCACTGGTTAAAATGAACATATCAAGGATAGACTCGAAGGATAGAACATTTGTCATCGGTTAGGATGAACATATCAAGGATAGACTCGCCTGGGGAATTAGGAAGGATATCCGTCACCGGTTAGGATAAACATATCAAGGATAAACTTCCTAAAAAAGTAGGAATTATATCTATCGAATACTGGATAGAATACCGAAAAGAGAATATTCATCATCGGTTAGGATGAACATATCAAGGATACACTCAGAGGGGAGAAATAGGAATTACATCTATCAGTTACTAGATAGAATACCAACAAGAGAATATCCATCATCAGTTAGGATGAATGTAACACCCCAGATAAAGAAAAAGAATTATTTAATTAAGTTGATAATATATTTATTAATTTAATTAAATAAAATTGAATTATTGGATTATTATTATTATTAATAATAATTATTGGAAAATATATAAGTTGGAATAAGGAAAGGGTTTCATTTTTTTGGAAAAGGTTTCACGTGAGAAACAGAGAAGCTGCAGAGAAGAGGAAGAAGGGCAAAGAACCGAAAAGCACGGTTGAGGAACGGAGAAGCTAAAGCTTAGAGATTTGCCGGATTATATCAGGTAAGGGGGGTTTATCGTCGTTTAACGGGTATTATCGATTAACATGTAATGGGTAGTGATAAGCTGTTAATTTGACCGAATTGAGATTATGGATGCTGAAATATTATGATGAATAAGTTGAATTTAAGCTGAAATTAGATCGGTAGCTGTGTGAGTTGTGAGATTCTGAACGTATCGCTTTTTACGGATTTGGAATCGGAGGTCCGGAAGTCCTCCAACGGCGGAAAATGCGGAAACTCTGCATTCTGCCTTGTGTTAGCGCAGGAACTGCTGTTTCGCCTGCGTTAACCGGTTAACCCAGGGTGTTAACCGGTTAACACTGTTATAAATTGAGAAAATGTTGAGTTTTGCCTGCGTTAACCGGTTAACCTATAGCGTTAACCGGTTAACACTGTTGCGTTTTGCCAGAAATGGTATTTTTGTCCTGCGTTAACCGGTTAACCTATAGCGTTAACCGGTTAACACTGTTGCAGTGTGGAAAAATAGTTGATTTTTATGTTGTATATGCAATTGGTAGTTGGCCTATTGCAGTTAATTGTGATGAATAAAATTGTTGAGTTTATGTTGTGAAATGCCGATGCAAATATGTTGAAAAGTTGATTATAAGTTGTTTTGTTGAAAATATTAAGTTGTAGGCTGATGAGCCCAAGTTGATTTTAAGTTGCTTTGTTGAAATTACTGAGTTGTAGGCTGATGAGCCAAAGTTGATTATAAGTTGTTTTGTTGAAAGAAAAGCTGTTATGTTGCTGTTATTCTTATGTTGTTGAGTTCAAGTCGTACATGCCATATAAATTCATATGCATTAAGTCGGGGCTTTTGCTCACACCACGTTGGCCTGGATTGGCAAAAATTATGGGGCTGTTGCTCACACCACGTTGGCCTGGATTGGCAAAATTTTAAGTTGAAAGTTGAAGGCTTATGCCTTGATGCCCACTAAACTGGCAATGATTTTAAGTTGGGAGTTTTACTCCAAATGGTACCACATGCATAAAGAGTCGAGTCTCATTGAGTTGCATTTTATGTTGTTATTGAGTTGTATTTACGTTGTATTTGCGTATGATAATTGAGTTGAATGTGCCGTTACCGCATGCATGATATGATTTGGGTGATTAACGTGTAGAATTACTTAACATAACATGATGATTTATAATATTTGTTATATCGATTGAGAAACTCACCCTTACAATATTTTTCAGGTAACGAGCAGTGAGTTGAGTAGGAGCTAGTGCTTGAAGTCTAGTGTGGTTAGAGGGTCATGCTCTGATAGATGTAACATCGGGACGGGATGTTTGAATTGTCGAATAAATGTTAATTTGATGAATTACAGATGTTGAAATATTTTATCCGCTGCGTATTGTTAAAGAAGTTTTTATGTCGAATAAAATTGAGTATGACTGCTTTTATGTTGAATTATGTGAAGAAGTTGTTATGTGACACCCTTGAGTGACAATATTTACTCTGATATGTATGATTTAATTGTTGTTGTTTTAATTAAATATTTGGGGTATTTAGAAGGGTGTTACATTAGTGGTATCAGAGCAGGTCGGTCCGTCCGGCCAGTTGTCGTGTCGTTTTGTCTAACAATTGTGTATTGTTACCAATCTAACTTTAAGTTGTGTTGCATTGATAAGTTGAAATGGCTGGAAGGAATGACGCTGCAATGGCTGCCGCAATGCAAGCAATGGCACAAGCTGTGCAGAACTTGCCAAATGCTGGTGGAGATGCTGGATCACGTAGCTTGGCGACTTTTCAGAGAGAGAATCCGTCGGTGTTTAAAGGGAAGCATGATCCAGATGCAGCTTTGGGATGGTTGAAAGAGATTGAGAGAATCTTCCGTGTTATGGATTGCACTCCAGCTCAGAAGGTTCGGTATGGTACTCACATGCTAGCAGTCGAAGCTGATGACTGGTGGCTAGAGACTCACGAGAGGTTGACCGTGGCGGGTGAAGACGTTACTTGGGATGTATTCCGTAGGGAATTCCTGAGAAAGTATTATCCGGAAGATGTCCGTGGTAAGAAGGAAATTGAATTCCTTGAGCTGAAGCAAGGAAACATGTCTGTCACTGATTATGCTGCGAAATTTGTGGAGTTGTCCAAATTTTATCCTCATTACACTGGTGGTGGTGCTGAATTTTCGAAGTGCATCAAGTTTGAGAACGGATTGCGCTCTGAAATTAAGAAGGCTGTTGGGTATCAGAAGATACGCATTTTTACTGATTTGGTTGATAGCTGCAGGATATTTGAAGAAGACAATAATGCTCATTACAAGATTGTCAGTGACCGCAGAGGCAAGCAACATCAAAATCGTGGCAAGCCGTATGATGTCCCAGCTGGAAAAGGGAAGCAAAGAGCTGCTCCGGCTCAGAGAACTAGTGGGGGAGGTGCTCCTACTGGTATAGTTTGCTTCAAGTGTGGTCAGGCTGGTCATAAGAGTAATGTATGCACTGCTGAAGTAAAGAGGTGTTTTCGCTGTGGTAAGATTGGCCGTGCAATAGCTGATTGCAAGCACAAGGAAGTGATTTGTTTTAATTGCGGAGAAGAAGGGCATATTGGAAGTCAGTGTCAGAAGCCGAAGAAAGGGAATCAGTCAGGAGGCAAGGTCTTTGCTTTATCGGGTTCTGAGACTTCTGCAGATGATCGTTTGATCCGAGGTACGTGTTATATTAATGGCTTTCCTCTTGTAGCTATTATTGACACAGGTGCGACTCATTCCTTTATATCTTTGGATTGTGCTGTGAAACTTAAGTTAGAGATATCTGAGCTGTTTGGTGGTATGGTAATTGATACTCCTGCGAAGGGTTCAGTGACTACTACTTCGGTTTGTTTAAATTGTCCTTTGAGTATTTTTGGTAGAGACTTTGGGATGGACCTAGTGTGTCTTCCACTAGTGCAGATTGATGTTATTCTGGGTATGAACTGGTTGGTGTTCAACCGAGTTTCTATCAATTGTTTTGATAAGACGGTGATCTTTCCTGAGATTGAAGAAGGAAAGAGTTTGTTCCTATCAGCAAGGCAAGTGGATGAGGCAGTAGCTGAGGGAGCAGAGTTGTTCATGCTGTTAGCAACTTTGGAGGCCAAGGATAAGATGGTGATTTGTGATCTAGCCGTGGTGTGTGATTTTCCTGATGTGTTTCCTGAAGAGGTGAACAAATTACCACCAGAACGCGAAGTGGAGTTCTCGATTGATTTGGTACCTGGCACTAGACCGATATCGATGGCTCCGTACCGTATGTCTGCTGTTGAGTTAACTGAATTGAAGAGTCAGTTGGAAGATCTGTTGGATAAGAAATTTATTCGTCCGAGTGTGTCACCGTGGGGTGCGCCAGTGCTGTTGGTTAAGAAGAAAGAAGGTACTATGAGGTTGTGTGTGGATTACAGACAACTGAATAAAGTGACGATCAAGAATCGGTATCCTTTGCCGAGGATTGATGATTTGATGGATCAATTGGTTGGTGCGAGTGTGTTCAGCAAGATAGATTTGAGATCTGGGTATCATCAGATACGTGTGAAGACTGAGGATATTCAGAAGACTACTTTCAGGACAAGGTATGGACATTATGAGTATTCTGTAATGCCTTTTGGTGTGACTAATGCACCTGGAGTATTTATGGAGTATATGAATAGGATTTTCCATCCGTACCTAGACAAGTTTGTTGTGGTGTTTATTGATGATATTTTGGTGTATTCGAAATCTGAAGAAGAGCATGCTGAACATTTGAGAGTGGTTTTAGAAGTCCTACGAGAAAAGAAGTTATTTGCTAAATTGTCCAAGTGCGAATTTTGGTTAGGAGAGGTAAGTTTTCTTGGTCATGTGATTTCAAGAGGTGGTGTGGCTGTTGATCCTTCTAAGATAGAAGCGGTATCTAAGTGGGAAGCTCCGAAGTCTGTTGCGGAGATTCGAAGTTTTCTTGGTTTGGCTGGTTATTATAGGAAGTTCATTGAGGGATTTTCTAAGTTGGCGTTACCGTTGACGATGTTGACTAGAAAGGGGCAAGCGTTTGTTTGGGACTCAAAATGTGAAGAAGGTTTCCAAGAGCTAAAGAGAAGGTTGACTACTGCTCCTATTCTGATATTACCGAGTTCGTCGGAATCATTTGAAGTTTATTGCGATGCTTCATTGTTGGGTTTGGGTGGCGTGTTGATGCAGAATAAGCAGGTTATAGCTTATGCTTCAAGACAGCTGAGGGTTCATGAGAGGAACTATCCGACGCACGATTTAGAGTTGGCGGCTGTAGTGTTTGTTCTGAAGTTGTGGAGGCATTATTTGTACGGGTCAAGATTTGAGGTTTTCAGTGACCATAAAAGTTTAAAGTATTTGTTTGATCAGAAAGAGCTGAATATGAGACAGAGAAGATGGTTAGAGTTTCTGAAGGATTATGACTTTGGTTTGAATTACCATCCGGGTAAAGCAAACGTAGTGGCTGATGCATTGAGTCGGAAATCATTACATATGTCTATGTTAATGGTTAAGGAATTGGATTTAATTGAACAGTTTAGAGACTTGAGTTTGGTGTGTGAGAGTACTCACAATAGTGTTAAATTAGGAATGTTGAAGTTGACGAGTGGTATTCTGGATGAGATCAGAGAGGGTCAGAAATCTGATATGCTTTTGGTTGATAAGTTGACTCTAGTGAATCAAGGTCAAGGTGGCGAATTCAGAGTTGATGAGAATGGTATTTTGAAGTTTGGTAGTCGGGTGTGTATTCCGGATGTTACCGAGCTTAAGAAGAGTATTCTTGAGGAAGGACATCGTAGTGGTCTGAGTATTCATCCTGGAGCTACGAAGATGTATCATGATTTGAAGAAGTTATTTTGGTGGCCGGGAATGAAAAGAGAAATTGCGAGTTTTGTCTATTCTTGTTTGACTTGTCAGAAGTCAAAGATTGAGCATCAGAAGCCGTCTGGGCTAATGCAACCGTTGGCTATTCCAGAGTGGAAGTGGGATAGTATCAGTATGGATTTTGTTTCTGGTTTACCGAGGACAAGTAAGAATTTTGAAGCTATTTGGGTGATTGTTGACAGATTAACAAAGTCGGCTCATTTCATTCCGATTAGAATGGATTATCCGTTAGGAAAATTGGCTGAGTTGTATATTGAGAAGATTGTAAGTCTGCATGGTATTCCGTCGAGTATTGTTTCGGACAGAGATCCTAGATTTACATCGAAGTTCTGGGAAGGTTTGCAGAAGGCTTTGGGAACTAAGCTGAGATTGAGTTCTGCATATCATCCGCAGACTGATGGTCAGACTGAGAGGACGATTCAGTCATTGGAGGATCTTTTGAGAGCTTGGGTTTTGGAGAAGGGAGGTACTTGGGATTGTTATTTACCTTTGATTGAGTTTACCTACAACAATAGTTTTCATTCGAGCATTGGTATGGCGCCGTTTGAAGCTTTGTATGGTAGGAGATGTCGGACACCGTTATGTTGGTATGAGTCCGGTGAGAGTGTTGTGGTTGGACCGGAGATCGTTCAACAAACTACAGAAAGGATTAAGATGATTCAGGAGAAGATGAGAATTGCTCAGAGTCGTCAGAAGAGTTATCATGATAAGAGGAGGAAATCACTTGAGTTTCAAGAGGGAGATCACGTGTTTCTTCGTGTTACTCCGATAACTGGTGTTGGTCGAGCCTTGAAGTCGAAGAAGTTGACACCGCGATTTATTGGTCCTTATCAGATTTTGGAGAGGATAGGAGAAGTAGCCTATCGTATCGCTTTACCGCCGTCACTTGCGAATTTGCATGAAGTTTTTCATGTGTCTCAGTTGAGGAGGTACGTTCATGATCCGTCGCATGTTGTCCAAGTAGATGATGTACAGGTGAGAGATAACCTGACTGTTGAAACATCACCTATGAGGATTGAGGATCGAGAGTTGAAGCAGTTGCGGGGTAAAGAGATTGCCTTGGTGAAGGTAGCTTGGGGAGGACCAGCAGGTGGCAATGTGACTTGGGAACTGGAGAGTCAGATGAAGGAGTCTTATCCAGAGTTATTTGTTGAGGTATGTTTTCGAGGACGAAAACTCTTTTAGTGGGGGAGAGTTGTAACACCCCAGATAAAGAAAAAGAATTATTTAATTAAGTTGATAATATATTTATTAATTTAATTAAATAAAATTGAATTATTGGATTATTATTATTATTAATAATCATTATTGGAAAATATATAAGTTGGAATAAGGAAAGGGTTTCATTTTTTTGGAAAAGGTTTCACGTGAGAAACAGAGAAGCTGCAGAGAAGAGGAAGAAGGGCAAAGAACCGAAAAGCACGGTTGAGGAACGGAGAAGCTAAAGCTTAGAGATTTGCCGGATTATATCAGGTAAGGGGGGTTTATCGTCGTTTAACGGGTATTATCGATTAACATGTAATGGGTAGTGATAAGCTGTTAATTTGACCGAATTGAGATTATGGATGCTGAAATATTATGATGAATAAGTTGAATTTAAGCTGAAATTAGATCGGTAGCTGTGTGAGTTGTGAGATTCTGAACGTATCGCTTTTTACGGATTTGGAATCGGAGGTCCGGAAGTCCTCCAACGGCGGAAAATGCGGAAACTCTGCATTCTGCCTTGTGTTAGCGCAGGAACTGCTGTTTCGCCTGCGTTAACCGGTTAACCCAGGGTGTTAACCGGTTAACACTGTTATAAATTGAGAAAATGTTGAGTTTTGCCTGCGTTAACCGGTTAACCTATAGCGTTAACCGGTTAACACTGTTGCGTTTTGCCAGAAATGGTATTTTTGTCCTGCGTTAACCGGTTAACCTATAGCGTTAACCGGTTAACACTGTTGCAGTGTGGAAAAATAGTTGATTTTTATGTTGTATATGCAATTGGTAGTTGGCCTATTGCAGTTAATTGTGATGAATAAAATTGTTGAGTTTATGTTGTGAAATGCCGATGCAAATATGTTGAAAAGTTGATTATAAGTTGTTTTGTTGAAAATATTAAGTTGTAGGCTGATGAGCCCAAGTTGATTTTAAGTTGCTTTGTTGAAATTACTGAGTTGTAGGCTGATGAGCCAAAGTTGATTATAAGTTGTTTTGTTGAAAGAAAAGCTGTTATGTTGCTGTTATTCTTATGTTGTTGAGTTCAAGTCGTACATGCCATATACATTCATATGCATTAAGTCGGGGCTTTTGCTCACACCACGTTGGCCTGGATTGGCAAAAATTATGGGGCTGTTGCTCACACCACGTTGGCCTGGATTGGCAAAATTTTAAGTTGAAAGTTGAAGGCTTATGCCTTGATGCCCACTAAACTGGCAATGATTTTAAGTTGGGAGTTTTACTCCAAATGGTACCACATGCATAAAGAGTCGAGTCTCATTGAGTTGCATTTTATGTTGTTATTGAGTTGTATTTACGTTGTATTTGCGTATGATAATTGAGTTGAATGTGCCGTTACCGCATGCATGATATGATTTGGGTGATTAACGTGTAGAATTACTTAACATAACATGATGATTTATAATATTTGTTATATCGATTGAGAAACTCACCCTTACAATATTTTTCAGGTAACGAGCAGTGAGTTGAGTAGGAGCTAGTGCTTGAAGTCTAGTGTGGTTAGAGGGTCATGCTCTGATAGATGTAACATCGGGACGGGATGTTTGAATTGTCGAATAAATGTTAATTTGATGAATTACAGATGTTGAAATATTTTATCCGCTGCGTATTGTTAAAGAAGTTTTTATGTCGAATAAAATTGAGTATGACTGCTTTTATGTTGAATTATGTGAAGAAGTTGTTATGTGACACCCTTGAGTGACAATATTTACTCTGATATGTATGATTTAATTGTTGTTGTTTTAATTATCTGGGGAACAAAATAGGGATTACAACTACCGTTTACTGGGTAGAATACCATCAAGAGAATATCTGTCATCGGTTAAGATGAACATATCAAGGATTAACTCTCTGGGGAACAAAATAGGGATTACAACTACCGTTTACTGGGTAGAATACCATCAAGAGAATATCCGCCATCGGTTAAGATGGACATATCAAGGATAAACTCAAGAAAGGGAAGAAGATATCCGTCATCGGTTAGGATTAACATATCAAGGATATACTTCCTGGGGAAACGTGAAAACAAATCCGTTGGGGGAGAAAAATTTGCTCTTGCCAGGTATTGGGAAAAAGTGAAAAACATGAGAATAATATTACCAATTACAGTGTAATAGGCTCTCAGGGGACCAAAAGTGTCTATCTAGGTAAGATCCAGAAAGAAAAGGTCAATCAAAGACTCAACCCAATGAGGATATAACTCAAGGGGAGTGATTCCATCCAGATAATTCATTGGGGAGGAAGCTGGGATAATGGCCATCCACGAGGAAATAACTCAGTGGGGAAAGAGAAAGGTTAAAGTATTTCTGCTTAATGGGATGACACTCTACAATTGAAAGAGGACAGACAAACCAAATCTGCATGGGGAAAAAGTATACCGCCATAGCAAAGGATCAAAAAGAATAATGAATCACAAAGTACAATAATGAAATTATATGAGTGTATATGTATATGTATATATGATGATTATACTGACAAAACGATTACAAAGGATACAAATATCACTGGTTTGAATCATCAATATAACCCCTAGCCAATCCTCACAGGAGGGAAACAACTGGTGAAGAGAAACGAATAAACGTCTCGAAGGCTCAATCCTGGCTGGATAAAGCACAAGGGGAGGATCCGGTGAGAAAACTACTACAAACCCTGCGGGGAATTTTAGGTCAACACCATATCAAATGGGAGACAACCCTGCAGGGGAAAACCACCATAGCTGCTCACAATCAAGAGTAACTCTGACGACTTGCGGAGAAGCAAAATCTGCCAAAACTATACAAACTGTTGAAACAACACGCCTACAACTCATGGGAGGCCAACAAACTCGGATGGGGAAACCAACAGAAATAGCCTAGGGAAAACAACAAAGCTCAGCCACTAAAATGTTGTCGGGGATGAAATAGGGACTACGCCTAATGCTTGAGGATAACCAATAATGCTCCACATTTAGGGCTTACCATTTTTCAAACTGTTGTTGATATTCCTTATCGATTGCTTAAAATAACTGATTTTATATATTTAAGAAAACATGATTTTGATTAAAATTTAATTTTAAAAATGATCATAATAAAAATTTAAATCTATTTGGCTGAATTAAACAAGAGTAGAAACATTGGATAAAAAACTCAACTTTATTTATTGGAATGGTAGTCTGTAAATGACAAGACTCCATACATCTTTAAAAAAGTTGAAAAATGGTAATTTACATGGAAAAGAGCTACATTGAATACAATGATCACTAATCCTTCTACCAACTTTCAGTGTCCACTGTGCTCTTGGAGACGGCTGGAGATGACGAATCAGAATTGACTGACTTGCTCAAGAATGCCTTCAAAACTGAAGATCAGCAGGGTGCAGTTACTTGCCATAATCCCTAATTTTTGCATAAATTTCCCCAAGGCGGGTGTAAGACCCTAATTTTGACCCTAAGATCCCTCATGTCATTATATCATTGCTCATTGCATTGCCTTAAGGATCATAGCATCTTGGTTCCTTACCCTAGGGGTGGGACTTGTGTGAGTTGGTTTGAGACCACCAAGCATGCTTGAATTATATATTATTGCTTTTCTTATTTTTTTTTTGCTAACCAAAAGCACAAAAATATGTCCACTAACTTATTTTGTTTTGAAGCTTAAGCAATCATGAGATTCCTTGATCCTAGGAGGCTCCTATGCACAAAGAAGTGGTCAGATGAAGATGAAAGCAAGCATGAAAATGGTTCCCAAAGCTCTCAATTATCATATATGTCTCCCAAGTATCTAAATTTGTCAATTTGATCAAGATAAACCAAAGGGCTTGAGGATTGTTTCCCAAGGAAACCATAATTCATCTGTGCATTGATTGTGCCTTGCTCATGAATCAACCTCAACCTATGATCAAATACAATCAAGGGAAGTTCTTTCATTCCTTATTTTATGCATATACGAGCCTATGTGAGGCTCCTCAATCATTCATTCAACAAGATTTGAAGTTTGGACTTGAGAAGTTGACCAGTCAAGTCATCTGACTAAATTGAAATCCACTGAGACCTAACTTTTGATGTGTTTGTCAAATGAAGATTACCCCATTGAGACCTAACTTTTTATGATTTTGAGGTGAGACTAATTGTATTGGAAATATTAAGATGTCTAATTCAATTGTTATGTTGGATAAAATTGCATAATCCTAAAAGAAACACATGTGATAATACAAAACATTATAGGTCACTTTGGACCAAAGCCATTGAATCTTAAAAAATCCAACTTCAAGTGCCCATAACTTTCTCATCAAAAATCCAAATGATGCAAAATTAAATTCCAAATTTATCATCTCGAAAAGATCTACAACTTTGATGTTGGAGGGTTTTCCGTTTGAGGCTTGCGTCATTGAAACAGAAGGGCTTGAAGTTGGTCATTTTTGGCAAACTTTTCAAAGACATGTTTTGTACATCAAACTTCATGGCCAATTTTCACAATTTTCCAAAATCCAAATGGATTTTTGTCCAACATAGATTTTGTTCCTTATGTCAACACCTTTCCAACCATTACTCACATGCCTATGTTTGGATTTTCTAAGAGTGACTTTCAAAGAGGGGAACATTTATGCCCAATTATGGAATTCATGATGAAACTTCATGCATAAGCATTTGCCACTCAAACCACACGTCCATTTAAACTCCAAGTGACTTCAGCTTGCATTTCCAATTGGTTTTGGGCCTCACATGCACCTGTACAGGCCCATGCATGGAGGACCCAATGATCATGCACACGAGTTTCTTCTCACCTTGCCTTGCATTTCAGCTATAAATAGGAACCTTGCTTCATTCAATTATCAACCTGAAGACGCCTAAAGCTCTGCTGAAATCCATACCCAACCTCACACCAAAGGAATTTTGAATTTTCATTTCTCTTCTCAAGTTTGAATTTCAATGAAATCAGTTGATCTTCAATACTTATTCCTTAGCCTTGCACTCATACCATACCTCAAGATCAAACTACAAGCAAGAGTTTGGTTGGATCGTGCTCATCAAAGCCGCACTTCAAAGGTTTACATCTCAACTGTTTTGATATGAATCTCCTTATATGATGTGATTTGCTTGTGTTTGTTTGGTTCTCTGAAGTCCTCGTGTGAGAGGCAAGCCAATGGTGGCTTTAATTTTGTGAATTGATGCATTTCAGATTGAACACCTAGATTTTCCATCTCAGATTTCTCCTTCCATAGGGATCTTGAGGATAATCCAAGGTTACAGGGGTGATGTACATCACCCCAGCTTTAATTTGGTATAAGGCACGTGTAGTTTGGTTGAGGTTGCAAAACCTGCAACTGGTGGCCGGTTTCTGTTGGCTCACCGGAGAAGACGGTGGTTTCCACCACCGTCCCCACGTGGAGGCCTTGTATCCGTTGGGTCTAACTGGCACAATCTAATCTTGACCTTTGCTTCATTTGACTTTTTTAAATCCAACGTGTGTTGCACTTGACTTGTGTCCATGATGAGCGCGCGCCTCTGATCCCTTGGATTGTCTACGCCAATTAATGAAAGTGGATCCAAGCGTTGTGGATTTTTCATATTTTCTAATTTCTGTTTTATTTTTCTTTTATTCCATTTATTTTCAAAAATTCATAACTCTTTTATTTGGAATCACAAAAATATGGGACCAATTGCAAAAAAATTCTTTTAAAATCTAGTTTCATAATCTAATTTTTCATTATTTTTGTGATTCCATTTATTATTTTTTTGTGAATTATTTTTTTTTTGATAGTTTTTAATTCATTTTAAATACTTTTTGATATTCAAAAATTCCAAAAATATTTTCTTAACACACTTGGATCATGATAAGTCTATGAAAATATTCTCATCAATTTCTTAATTGGTTTGAGATTTATTTGAGTTTTTAATTCATTTGTGTTATATTTTAATGCTTTTAATTGATTTTAAAATAGTTTCTGTTTTCAAAAATTGTTGAGAAAATTTGTCAAACTTTATTTGACCATGTTAGACTTATGATGATTCAATTGGACTTATCCAAGTTGATTTGATTTGAATTTGAAGTTTGGCCTTACTTTGTCCATTTTATTTTATGTATTAGTTAAATTCCAAAAATACCAAAAAATATGTTTGACATTTCTTGACTTCTAATCTTCATTTCACTTCTGTTTACCATTGATTGATGTTAATTTCATTCATATTTGGACATTGTGTTTTGATTATGTCATTTGAATTCTCCTTTTTGTTCATTTAATTTCATCTTCATCTTCTTCTTTTTTTCTTTTGGTCAATGAGTTAATGATTTGTGGTTAGCCTTGACATATGAGAGGCTTAACCTTCTTTGATCCAAATCAAATTCAACTTGATCAAAGATCAAGTAAATTGCTTTGTGTCCAAGATAGGTTGCTTCTTGGTCAAGCAAAAAACCTAAAATCCATACAAGGCCTTTCACTCTTTTCTTTTGGCATGGAAAATTGTAGGAGCTTAGCTTACTAGTCATGATCTCTAACTTGTGTTTATTTGCCTATAGTTTTATTGACTGGCCTCAGATAGGTGTGACTACTACATTAGTCCACTTACGATTGCTTAACATAGCGTTAAATTGCCTTATGGCACACTAACACTAATTACTAATTACTAACTTTTAATTCAAGCATTTAATTCTTGCAATTTATCTTAATGCAATTTAATTTCTTGCTCATTTATTCATATTGTCTTTTCCCTTTGCTCATTTGAGCTCATGTTTATGGTTATGCCATTTTCCTTTTAATCATTTGAGCTTATTATTGTATATAAATATATTTGTGGCTTTGTGTTTGTTTTGTGATTGTTTGTGTGAACTCAATGCAAAAAGGAGAAAGGACTTAGAATTAGGACCTCACCTATTCTTAATGGAGTTCAAGAGAAACTAGGCCTCATGTCTTTAGAATGCTAATTTTGTTGAAGAGCAACTAGGCCTCGTGCCTTTAGAATGCTTAATCTTGAAGTCGTCTTCAAAGGACCCCTAATCCAAAAGTCTTTCTTTGTCCATTCCTCTTATTACATTGTGAACTTTTTGATTGTTTGTTCTTGTGTGATAGGGAATCCAAACTTGAGATAGTAAGAAGGACCATTGTCATAAATAACCAAGTTAAGAGAAAGACAAGCCAATTGGAGATCCTAGAGCTTGAATGTTTAAATTGTTTTGATTGCTTATTGCTTGCTAAGTCCAAAGGAAAGGAGCATCTTGAATCATCTTTATGATCTCAAGAAAGGAACTCCAAGGGTTTTATCTCTTCTCTCATCTTTGTATGTTTAGGATTAGCCCTTCTCTTCTTCTCTCCATTCTAACCCAAGCCAAACTCATTTTGTGCAAACATTGACATTGTTTTCAAAATTAGAAACCTAGGCCATATGCCTTTGATTTTTTCAAACTATTTTCATTAATACTTATGTTGAATGAACCTTAAGTCAACTTTAACTACTTTTTGTGAATACTTTTAATTTGTAAATATAACTCACTTCAAATTGTTTTTTTGTGGTTCCAATGACCACCTTTGTAAAATCTTTTTTCATAAACACTAGTCATTAGGTTTGAGTTATCATAGTGGTTGATGTAAACCTCAACTTATCCTTAGTGATTGGACTATAAGTCTTCCATACTTATTATAGGGTGGATCCCTCACTAGTATGTTGAAGCTCTCCTCCCCTGGTGGATTGTTGGTTTAGGTTGAGTTTTCTCCCATTGATAACAAAAGACCTTAAGGCTTTTGATCAAATCAATTCACCAATCTTTTGAGATTTTTACCCCGAACTATGAGGTTTTGATCCTACCTTTGTGATGATACGTAGGCATTGGGTTCATCCATTCAAACAACAAAACTGTAAATAATTTGTATATTCTTTTCTCATCTCCCCAATCATGTTTGCACAAATATTTTCACAAATACCAACCTACAATACACTTTGCAAAAAGGGCTCCCTTAGAGTACTAAGGATGTTTTGGGTGCTTAAAACCTTCCCATTTCATAACCAACCCCCTTACCCAGATCTCTGACATTTTTATTAGTTTTTTATTTGATAAAACGTCTTACTCGGTTTTTGTTCGCTTTCTAACCTTTCCTTTGGATAAATAGAAGTGCGGTGGCGACTCAAATTGTATGCTTACTTTTGATTTAGTAAATAAATTTAAAGGTAACAAATACCCTGCTACAGAAAAGTGGCGACTCTGCTGGGGAATCGTTGCTTCCTAGTGGGTTTAGCCTACTTTTTGCTTGTTATATTGTATATTTACTTGTGACATATTTTTGTATAAATATGGGATGACTGTATTGTTTGTAATGTATGAATTGCTTGATATATATCAATTGCTTGTGTGCTTGGTGGTCTCTTGTGAGATGAGTTCTATACCCGAACTCGAGTGCACTTATGATAGGAGAATGGCATAGTCTTGTTGACTTGTGTGGAGTTATTCCTTAGCAAGTTGACTTACAAGCCCATTCACTTGGTGGAGGTCTTGTTGGGATCAATAATGTCACACGAGTAGTCGTGCTTAGGCATTACTCTTTCCAATATATACCTTAGAAGCCAAGGACTTTAGATACCTAGCCCATCTTGGCCTATTTTAGGACGTAGTGTGAAGGTCGTTCAAGTGTAAGATTTGATACGATTTTTACGCGATACTACACGCATAAGAGTCTCTCTTGAGAATATTTTTGGAATACAAGTAGTCGTTTATCCGATAATATCCGAAAGATGAGATGATGACTATGGGGACCTTTTTTTAAAACATGATTGTTAGGTTTAACCATAGTACACTCCCTTTGGGTGATTCTTAACCGATACCCCATGCTCGTGACTTGCAACAAACCCTTGATTCGCGGTTGATCCGTTCTTGTATATCCTTAATATCAAGGGAACTTGGGTGTTGATAAGGTGTAAACCATAATCCACCAAAATGGACGATTGATATTGAGGATGACTTGAGCCATCCCGTGACCTTTGTGTGGTGTGACTTGCTTGATCCTTGAGTGTGATTGTTGCATCCATGCATTCATGCATTCATATGCATCCATATCATCAACAATGAGAAAATTTTCAAGGAACTTAAGAGGTCTATTTGCAAATTTTCAGACATGGATAAGCAAAGAAGGAATACGAAGAAGTACAGTTTCAGACAACCCGACTTGAAAGAGTTAAGGAGTTTGACATCCTATGTATTAGATCCCTTGGAGTTTAAAGCTCGCCATGGAAAGCTTCTGTCTATTCTTTCTACTCAGGTGGATGAAGGTCTGATGAGTGTGTTGGTGCAGTTCTATGATCCCTTGTACCGTTGCTTCACTTTTCCGGATTTCCAGCTTTTGCCTACGCTTGAGGAGTATGCCTATCTTGTGGGTATACCTATTCTGGATCAGTTGTCGTTCAGTGGCTTGGAGAGAGTTCCTTCTTCCCAAGAGATTGTTGATTTGTTAGACATAGATGTATCTGATATTGGTGCTCAGATGACTACCAAAGGTGGAATTCAAGGTCTCCCATCTGATTTCATCATTACCCAAGCTACTTTGTTTGGAAAGGCTATGAGTGAGGATGCCTTTGAAGCTATATTTGTACTTCTCATCTATGGGCCAGTGTTATTCCCCAATATCGACAACTTTGTGGATGTGGACGCTATTAGGATTTTCTCTACTCTTAATCCCGTTCCGACTCTGTTGGGTGACGCTTATTTCTCTTTGCATATGAGGAATGCAAAGGGGTGGTGGTACCATTGTGTGTTGTTTGCCTCTGTTGTACAAGTGGTTTATTTCGCACTTGCCACAGACGCTCGCCTTCAAGGAAAATAAAGGATGTCTACGGTGGTCCACGAGACTTATGTCTCTCACTAATGTTGATATCTTTTGGTATAACCATGTGTATGATGGTGTCCAGATTATTGATTCTTGTGGTGAATTCTCCAATGTGCCTCTCCTTGGTACATGTGGTGGGATTAACTACAACCCTATCTTGGCTCGCCGTCAGCTTGTGTTCCCCTTAAAGGATAAACCTAACAACAATCTATTGGAAGGTGTGTTCTTTCAAGAGGGTAAAGATCCCCAGAACTTGAAGAGCAGGATGGTCCGCGCTTGGCGCAAGATTCATAGGAAGGGAAGGAAAGAGCTTGGTCCGAAGAATTGTATTGCTTTGGAACCCTACACCTCTTGGGTGAGGAGGAGAGCTTCTGAGTACCGCATGCCTTATGACTATCCAAGACCTACCCCTATGGTTGTGGTTGGGCCTTCAACCCTCCCTAACCAAGGAGTAGAGGAGTTGAGAGATGAAGACCGTTCGCGTGCTTGGGTCCGTGAGCGAGAGGAATTACTTCAGCAACTCAGAGATAAGGATGATGTGATAGAGTTTCTAGAGCATCAGATTATTAATGAGCCCGATGATATGGTCACTTCTCTTCTTCCTCAATCATCCAAGTTTTGGAAGAGGAAGTATGATCGACTTGCCCAGGAGAAGGCATATATGGAGGCAGCCTATGAGAGAGAGGTGAAGAGGCTTCGTGCAGCTTACCTTCCGGTCTCGATAGCTTTGGACGATTGTTTCTAGGGTTCCATAGGATGTTCATTTTTCCTTCTCTCTTGTATTGTACTTGGTTACCAAGATTGTACTTCTTTGGTGTAATTTTTTTTCCAAATATTATTGATATAAGTATTCCGTATATGTCTAAAAAGATTAATATTTCCCAAATATTTTGCAAATAGATCCCTATAAAGTTCCTCCAAATAAAAATAAATCATATGCACAAGCATTGCATGCATCATGTGCATAAGCAGGTTTTGTTCAATGGTCTAACTTTGTGTTCTTCATTTATTTTGAAGACAAGTTGACGCACCGGTATAACACCAGGGAAAATCTACCAAAGCTGATGGATCATCTTGAACAAGAGAACCGTGAATTGAAGGAGGAAGTGGCTAGGCTGACTACCATGATGGAGTCAGTGCTGGCTGCTCAGAGCCAGTCATCTCCAACACCTGCAACTCCTCCCTAGAGGACGGTCATCTCAGAGGTTGTTTCCTCAACTGTGCCTGCCGCCACTGCTCACTTTGCGCCGAATATGCCAGTCGGGTTTCCCTGGGGGATACCCACCAATTTTGTGCCTGAGGGTCTCGCTCCGACCTTTGCTTCTCTACCGGCATCTAGCCCGGCCCTTGCTGTACCACCTCCCGTTGTGCACACTTTACCGAGAGTCGAAGACACCATTTATCACTCTGAGTCATCTGAGGGCCCAGATGTTTATGAGAAAATGGATGCTATGAATGACCAATTCCTTGAGCTGCACAAGGAACTGAAGACTCTAAGAGGGAAAGATCTCTTCGGTAAATCTGCTGCTGGGTTGTGCCTTATGCCCAATGTTAAAATCCCTATCAAGTTCAAAGTGCCTGACTTTGAGAAATATAAGGGAAACACTTGCCCTCTCAGCCATCTTGTGATGTACGCACGCAAGATGTTGACTCAGATCGAGAACGATCAACTCCTTATCCACTATTTCTAGGACAGCCTGTCCGATGCCGCACTCAGATGGTATATGGGTCTGGATAGTGCGAACAACCGCTCCTTCAATGATCTTGGCGAAGCTTTCATCAAGCAATACAAATACAACGTTGATATGGCTCCCGATAGGGACCAGTTGAGGGCTATGTCCTAGAAAGAGAAGGAAACTTTTAAGGAGTACGCCCAGAGGTGGCATGAATTGGCTGCACAGATCGTGCCACCCCTCGAGGAGAAGGAAATGACCAAGATCTTTTTGAAGACCTTGAGTTCATTTTATTATGAGAGGATGATAGCTAGTGCTCCCTCGGACTTCACCGAAATGGTGAACATGGGGATGAGGCTAGAGGAAGGAGTCCGGCAAGGACGTCTAACTAGAGATGAAGGCTCTTCTACAAAGCGTTATGGGGGCTTTGCGAAGAAGAAAGAGGGAGAGGCACATGTTGTGTCTTCCCATATCAAACGAAGACCCTCTGTGAAGAGGAAGACTGTTCGCCCTGCCAGTAACCAGTACCAGGTGGCTCATATAGCACCTGCCTTCAGGGAAGCTCAACATCAACAACAACAACATCAACAATATCAACAACAACATCGTCTACAATAGAAGGACTAGCAGCCTTGAAACAACAACAATACCAGCACCAGCTACGATAGGAGGAGGGTCACTTTTGATCCAATTCCAATGACTTATGCTGAACTCTATCCATCTTTGATAAATAGAAAATTGATTACTCCACGTGACCCACCTGTTGTACCGACCAACCCTCAGTGGTGGTACAAGCCTGAGCTTCATTGTGTATATCATTCCGGCGCTCCCGGACATGATGTGGAGAACTGCTATCCCCTGAAGACCAAGGTGCAAGACCTTGTTAGAAGTGGGATTTTGTTTTTCGAAGACGTAGGTCCTAACGTCAAGAAGAACCCATTGCTCGAGCATGGGAAAGCTGTTGCGAACATGGTCCAGGGTTACCCTGGCAAATTTAAAGTCCTGTATGTCAGTAATATCAGGCAATCGTTGGTCGAGATGCACAAACTGTTATGTGGATACAATCACTATGAGCATGACCATGACAGGTGCCAAGTGTGCACTATCAACGAGAGAGGATATCGCCAAGTCAGGAAGGACATCCAAACGATGCTGGATCAGGGTATGATTGAGATACTTCAGAATCGTAATGAAGATGAAGTCGATGTAATTTCACCTGTATTCAGAATACCCGAGCCTGTTTTTGTCAGATATGATGGCAGCAAGAAGAAGGTTTCTCCATCTCTTATAATCAAGCCAACGGGCCTGGTCTCGTACTCTTCAGACAGAGTTGTCCCATACAGGTACAATGCGGTTATGCTCGAAGATGGTAAGGAGGTGTCGTTGCCCTCCACTTTTGTTGTAAGTATATCAGACGTCAGTGGTGTGACCCGCAGTGGTCGTGTTTTCTCGGCGCAGCCGAAACCCCATGAAGACGTATCGAAGAGAACTGCTGTTGATAATTCCGCCAGTCCTGTGGGGACTTCTTCTTCTCCGAATCTGGCACTTGTTGTGAAGGGTGTTGACCCCGCTGTTGTTGTTAAAACTCCTGTCCCTGTTGGCCAGCATGGCATTCTGAAAGAGGAATGTGGTGAGATGTTGAGGCTCATCAAAAGGAGCGAGTATAATGTTGTTGATCAGCTGCTATAAACTCCATCAAAGATATCTGTCCTATCTTTGCTGATGAATTCTGAGCCATAATGCGAAGCTTTGCAGAGGGTGTTGGACGTGGCATACGTGGATCATGATGTCACAATTGAACAGTTTGATAGCATTCTTGTAAACATAACTGCTTGTAACAATTTGAGCTTTTGCGACGCTGATCTTCCCGAGGAGGGAAAAGACCATAATTTGGATCTACACATCTCCATGAATTGCAAGGATGATTCCTTGTCTAATGTGTTGGTAGACACAGGGTGATCGCTGAATGTGTTGCCAAAATCCACTCTGGCCAAACCTTCATATCAGGGGCCTCCCATGAGGCAGAGTGGAGTGGTAGTGAAAGCTTTTGATGGATCAAGGAAAACTGTGATTGGAGAAGTTGAGCTCCCAATCAAGATTGAACCTAGTGATTTCCAGATCCCTTTCCAGGTCATGGATATTCATCCATCATATATTTGCTTGCTTGGCAGACCATGGATTCACGAGGCAGGCGCCGTGACATCCACCTTACACCAGAAATTGAAATTCGTCAAGAATAAGAAGTTGGTGGTGATAGGGGGAGAAAAGGCTCTCTTGGTTAGCCATTTGTCTTTCTTTTCCTACATAGACGTTGAGGATGAGGTTGGGACTCCGTTCCAAGCCTTGTCTATTGTTGAGCCTTCAAGGAAAGGACCTTCTTCATTTGCTTCATAAAATGATGCGAAATTGGCCATTGAGCATGGTGTAACTACTGGTTTAGGACAAATGATTAAGCTGAAAGATAATAAATCCCGGGCTGGCATAGGGTATTCTTCAGGCATTTCCAACGAGCGTGGGTTGTTCCAGAGTGGAGGTTTCATACACATTGTTGAAGACCAAGAGGCTGCTGCTATAGTGGAAGATGATGTAGAGGAAGATCTGGGCAACTTTGTCATCCCTAGAGGAATCTGCAATAATTGGGTCGCTGTTGATGTTCCAATAGTTGTCCATAAGTCCACGTAATGTGTTCACTTTTGTTTAAAAACCCTTCTCCCATGCCAAAAGGAGAAGTGATGACATTGTTAGCACATTAATACAATGATATTCATTCAATAATTACATGTTAAATGCTTGTTTTTCCAAATTATTTTCCGTTTTTGCTTTTTGCATGAAATTGGTGATCACCAAAAAACCCTAAAAAAGAAAATAAAATCAATCTTTTCATCTGCATAATGATTTGCCTTGTTTGAATTCTGAAATCTCTTTTATATCCAAAATCATTATGCAGGTTGATCAAACCCATTGAACATAATGATCCAACACCATCTCCCAACTTTGAGTTCCCTATATTTGAGGCAGAAGATGATGATGTTGAAGAGATTCCTGATGAGATCACCCGTCTGCTTGAGCATAAAGAGAAGATCATTCAACCACACCTTGAGAATCTGGAAATAGTCAACTTGGGGTCTGAAGATTGTGTTCGAGAAGTGAAGATTGGGGCACTCCTGGAAGAGTCTGTGAAGAAGGGGTTGATTGAGTTGCTACGAGAATATGTCGACGTCTTTTCCTGGTCGTATGAATACATGCCTGGTCTAGATACTGATATCGTGCAACATTTCCTGCCTTTGAAGCCTGAGTGTGTGCCTGTGAAGCAGAAGCTCAGAAGAACTCATCCTGATATGGCAGTGAAGATTAAGGAAGAGGTTCAGAAGCAAATTGATGTGGGGTTTCTGGTGACTTCTACATATCCTCAATGGGTGGCCAATATTGTGCCCGTGCCTAAGAAAGATGGAAAAGTCTGAATGTGTGTGGACTTTCGAGACTTAAATAAAGCTAGTCCAAAAGATGATTTTCCTCTACTACATATTGATATGTTGGTAGATAATACAACTAAATTCAATGTCTTCTCATTTATGGACGGATTTTCTGGTTATAACCAGATTAAAATGGCACCCGAGGATATGGAGAAGACAACATTTATCACACCTTGGGGAACATTCTGTTATCGAGTGATGCCCTTCAGTTTGAAGAACGCCGGAGCCACGTATCAGCGTGCTATGACTACCTTGTTTCACGATATGATTCACAAGGAGATCGAGGTATATGTTGATGATATGATTGCAAAGTCGAGAATGGAAGTTGAACATGTAGAGCACTTGTTGAAGCTTTTTCAACGTTTGAGGAAGTACAAACTCCGCCTGAATCCGAACAAGTGTATATTTGGAGTCCGTTCCGGCAAGTTATTGGGCTTTATTGTTAGTGAAAGAGGTATTGAAGTTGATCCTGCCAAGGTCAAAGCAATACAAGAGATGCCTGCGCCCAAAACTAAGAAGCAAGTACGAGGTTTTCTTGGCCGCTTGAATTATATTTCCAGATTTATATCCCATATGACTGCCACATGCGCGCCTATATTCAAGCTCCTCCGGAAAGATCAGCGTCATGATTGGACCAAGGATTGCCAGAAGGCCTTTGACAATATCAAAGAATATTTGTCCGAGCCTCCGATTATGTCTCCGCCTGTTGAAGGGAGACCCTTGATTATGTACTTGACATTGCTTGAAGACTCTATGGGTTGTGTATTAGGTCAGCAAGATGAATCAGGGAAGAAAGAGTATGCTATATACTAATTGAGTAAGAAGTTCACTGATTGTGAGTCTCGATACTCAATGCTTGAAAAGACATGATGTGTTTTGGCTTGGGCTGCTAAGCGCTTACGCCAGTATATGTTGAATCATACGACTTGGTTGATATCCAAAATGGATCCGATCAAGTATATCTTTGAGAAAACTGCTTTAATTGGGAGGATTGCCTGTTGGCAGATGCTGTTGTCTAAGTATGATATTGAGTATCGAGCTCAGAAAGCTATTAAAGGTAGTATCTTGGCTGACCACTTGGCACATCAACAAATTGAGGATTATCAGTCTGTTCAGTACGACTTCCTAGATTAGGAGATTCTGTATTTGAAGATGAAAGATTGCGATGAGCCTACGCTCGATGAAGGTCCAGAGCCTAGTTCCTGATGGAGCATGGTATTCGATGGCGCTGTTAATCAGTATGGAAATGGTATTGGGGTAGTGATTATTACTCCTCAGGACACACATTTTCCTCTTACAGCAAGGTTAACTTTCAAATGTACGAATAATATGGCGGAGTATGAGGCATGTATTATGGTTTTGGAAGAGTGTATTGATTTTAGGATCAAACATCTTGACATTTATGGTGATTCGGCCCTGGTTGTTAATCAGATTAAGGGTGAATGGGAGACGAATCAGCCTGACCTCATCCCATACAGAGATTATGCGAGGAAGATTTCAACTTTCTTTACTGAGGTTGACTTCCATCATATTCCTCGAGATGAGAATTGAATGGCAGATTCTCTTGCTACACTTGCTTCGATGATTGTGGTGAAATATTGAAATGAAGTTCCCAATATTACTGTGATGCGCTTGGATAGACCAGATCATGTATTTGCAGTTGAAGAAGTGAAAGATGATAAGCCATGGTATTATGATATCAAGTGCTTTCTCCAAAGTCAGATTTACCCGCCTAGGGCATCTATTAAAGATAAGAAGACTTTGAGGAGATTATCTGGCAGTTTCTACCTCAATGGTGATGTTCTTTATAAGAGGAATTTTGACATGGTTCTGCTCAGATGTGTGGATAGACACGAAGCAGACCTGTTGATGACTGAAGTCCATGAGGGTTCATTTGGTACTCATTCCAATGGACATGCCATGGCAAAGAAGATGTTGAGAGCAAGCTACTATTGGCTGACAATAGAGTCTGACTGCTGCAAGTATGTGATGAAATGCCACAAGTGTCAGATTTATGCGGATAAGATTCATATTCCCCCGACACTTCTAAATATTATTTCATCACCGTGGCCTTTCTCTATGTGGGGAATTGACATGATTGGCATGATAGAGCCAAAGGCGTCAAACGATCACCGTTTTATTCTCGTAGCAATTGATTACTTCACCAAATGGGTTGAAGCGGCATCGTATGCGAATGTGACCAGGCAAGTGGTTGTGAAATTTATCAAGAATCAACTCATATGCCGATATGGTGTGCCAGAAAAGATCATTACTGATAATGGATTTAACTTGAACAACAAGATGATGAAAGAGTTGTGTAGCGAGTTCAAGATTGCACATAATAATTCTTCTCCCTATAGACCCAAGATGAATGGGGTTGTTGAAGCTGCTAACAAGAACATCAAGAGGATTATTCAAAAGATGGTTGTTACGTATAAAGATTGGCATGAGATGTTGTCATTTGCTTTGCATGGCTATCGTACATCTGTCCGCACTTCAACAGGGGAAACCCCTTTCTCTCTTGTATATGGCATGGAGGCTGTGCTCCCCGTGGAGGTTGAGATCCCATCAATGAGAGTCTTGATGGAAGCCAAGTTGACGGATGCTGAATGGGTTCAGAGTCATTATGACCAACTGAATATGATTGAAGAGAAGAGATTGACTGCCATGTGCCATGGTCAGTTATATCAGCAAAGGATGAAGAAAGCCTTTGATAAGAAGGTCAAGCCTCGTGTGTTCCGAGAAGGTGACCTCGTGCTCAAGAAAGTTTTGTCTTTCGCGCCAGATTCCAGGGGCAAGTGGACTCCAACCTATGAAGGCCCATATGTTATTAAGAGAGCTTATTCAGGCGGTGCTTTGATACTTACAACTATGGATGGGGAGGATTTCACTCGTCCTGTGAATTCAGATGCAGTCAAGAAATACTTCGCCTAAAATAAAAACAGAATAGCTCACTAAGTTTAAAACCCGAAAGGCACAAAAATGATTTTGATGAGTTGTATTATTTTTACCTTGAACAAGGGTTTTATGAAAGAATGTTTGTGATTATATTGTACTAAAGTCTATGGGCGGAGGTGATTATTCTAGACAACAAGCCAAGCGTCTTGCGTCCAAAATAATCAGAGTAAGGGTAGGAATGCTCCATTCTCACTCATTCTCCACCACTTAAGGCAAGTGGCGCACAATAACAATCGTAATTATTAAGTGTTTTGAATTTGATTATGAAAATGCCGCTTGACGTTGAATCAAGGGTTTTTTTTTATTATGAAATTGGGCTTATGCAACATGAATGCAAAGTAACCAACAAGAAATTAAAGAGTCTCATTGTAAGGTAGCCCAAGAGAAAGTCTTTTGTGTGCAAAAGTGACCTAAGCTAAACAAAGGATAATGGTCTTACAAACATGTCCCCCTAAGGTGGTGCCATGATGTCATTCTTACAACATGCATGTAAGTTACGGATGAAAATCCAAGTGTTTACAAAGTATCACAAAGAGTAATGGTTGTTGTGTTTGAGTTTGAGAATGAAGCAAAAAGCTTGGAAGAGGGTGGTTATGGTTGTTGTGGTAGAAAAATGGAAGGGAAGAAAGTGTATGTTTATATGGTGGTGGTGAATGATTATGTAAGTGAAGGCTACAAGTTTGCTATTGTTTTTGTTGTGTGGAGATGGTGGATTTTTACATGGTGGTTGGGTGGTTCCAAGAAGAAAAGAGGGTTTGGGTGAGTTAGGGTTTAGGTTGAAAAGAGGGAGCTTGAATGTGATTTGGACAGAGATTTTGTGGCTTTCAAGCTTGAGAAATGAGTGAGGATAGTGCTCTATTTATAGGGGAAGCAAAGGGGTTGAAATGGGTGAACCAAAGGGTCTTCTGGGTAAAAAACAGGGCCATTTCTGCTTTCTGCGCAGGTGTAACCGGTTACCCTAATTAGGGTAATCGGTTACACAGTGCCAAAATGGCCAAAAATTCAGTTTTTGGTCTGATAACCGGTTACCCAATTTTTTATTTTTTTTTTTAAATTTTTTTTTTTATTTTTTTTAAATAATGAATGTATGCATGTGGAGTTGGGTCATGGATCAGATGAAAATTGTATCGGGGTAGGGTGAATTTTGGGGTATGACAGTTGCCCCTATTTAATCTTCTCGAACCTGAATGTTTAGATAACAACGACTTCTACACATCCAAGGTAAGAGAGGATTAAATAAATAAAAATATCCAAAAATTCACTCTACTGGGAATGAAATGAATGTGATATGAAGCGATGGGTATTTGTGAAGGTTGTTCACGGGATGGAAAATGAATTTGATATGAAATCATCTATTGAGGATAGTTTATGGTATTATGTGGGGAGGACATGGGTCAGCTGTATGATGGTTATGTCATGATGGGTATGATATATAATGTATGTTATGGTGTGTAACATAAGTATCTCTTCAACTGGAAAACAAAGAGAAAAGCTTCATGAGAAAAGGTCAAGAAGAAAGATGAGAGGGAATATGACTTCGTTGGGGATAAGTTTCTTATGTAAAAGATAGTGAAAATCCCTAACAACGGCCGAGAAGATTTTATTTCAGTGACGCTTCCTAGCAACAACTGGAATACCTGAAATCTAAAGGTGTAGATCCCTAGCAACGATTAGGGAGGTTTCAATTCAGTGACGCTTCCTAGCAATGGCTGGAATACCTGAAATCTAAAGGTGTAGATCCCTAACAACGACTATGGAGGTTTTAGTTCAGTGACACTTCCTAGCAATGGCTGGCATACCTGAAATCTAAAGATGTAAATCCCTAACAACAATTGGGGAGATTTCAGTTCAGTGACGCTTCCTAGCAATGGCTGGAATACCTGAAATCTAAAGGTGTAGATCCCTAGTGACGACTAGGGAGGTTTTAGTTCAGTGACACTTCCTAGCAATGGCTGGAATACCTGAAATCTAAAGATGTAAGTCCCTAACAACGGTTGGGGAGATTTGAATTTGAAAATGTCAATCCCTAGCAATGGCTGGGAAGGTTTGAATTTGAAAAGTGTCAATCCCTAGCAACGGCTGGGAAGGTTTGAGTTTGAAAAGTGTCAATCCCTAGCAACGGCTGGGAAGGTTTGATTTTTGAAAGTGTGCAAAAGACACATGAGTACTTGCAAAAGGCAAGTGAATAGATATGGTGGTTATCATATACAAGGTAGAGTAAAATTTACGGTAGGCATGAAAAACTCATTATATCCCTCAGGCACAACGGCGGGGATGAATTTTTCGAAATATGGCTACCACTTGGGACTTGCCAAACCTACATCAGGGGTTTTAAGACAAACGATAAGAGAATAGGTCAATCGTCCAATCTCTCATTTTTGCTTAACATGCAAAGTTGATAAAGGTAAACTCTCTCGTGCAAAAGGCAACAAGGAGGCTTGCAAAAAAGGCAAAACAGGGTTTTCCCTTGCAAAAAGCAGAGGGGTCTCGCAAAAGGCGAGGTACTGAAAAAGGGCCAACAATATTTGCAAAAGGCAAATAAAAAGAGATACTTTGGGGGAAACTGTTGGGGTTGTTCACGGGGACCCTTGCACTTTCGAGGAAGGCATGAATCCAACTTATGCTAAACATACTTTCCCCAATATGAAGAGTATGTTATGATGCAATGTTATGCATGTAAAATATCGATGTATGCAGAAAGTCGGTGTATGCTCGGGCTGCTGGGGTATGCAAATGCATGGTCTATGGATTGTGCCAAGTATGGTTGGGCTTTAGTGGAACTTTCCATTTCGGAGGGAAAAATTATGCATGAAGTGATGCATGCAATGCATGTGGGCTCGCCACTGGGTATTTAGATTTTTGTAGGGATTTATTTTTGTTTTCAATGAGAGATTGTTGGTGAATATCATCATCAAAGGGTTGATGGAAAATGATTTGGAACATCGCCATCAAAGGGTTGATGGAAAAGGGTGTCATCATCAAAGGGTTGATGGAAAAGTATTTTTTCTTCGTCAAAGGGTTGACGGAAAAAAGGTAATTTGTCTTCGTCAAAGGATTGACGGAAAAGTAATTTGTCTTCGTCAAAGGGTTGACGGAAAGGTAATTTGTCTTCGTCAAAGGGTTGACGGAAAAGTAATTTGTCTTCGTCAAAGGGTTGACTGAAAGGTAATTTGTCTTCGTCAAAGGGTTGACGGAAAGTTAATTTTCCTTCGTCAAAGGGTTGACGGAAAAAGGTTTGTCATCGTCAAAGGGTTGACGGAAAGGTAACTTGTCTTCGTCAAAGGGTTGACGAAAAGGTAATTTGTCTTCGTCAAAGGGTTGACGGAAAGAAACTGTTTTAAAATGTCATCATTAGAGGGCTGATGGAAAAAAGTTTGTCTTCGTCAAAGGGTTGATGGAAAAGGTAATTTTGTCATCATCAAAGGGTCGACGGAAAAGAATTTGTCTTCGTCAAAGGGTTGACGAAAAAGGTAATTTGTCTTCGTCAAAGGGTTGACGAAAAAGGTAATTTGTCTTCGTCAAAGGGTTGACGGAAAGAAACTGTTGTAAAATGTCGTCATCAGAGGGCTGATGGAAAAAAGTTTGTCATCGTCAAAGGGTTGACGTGTAGGTAATTTGTCTTCGTCAAAGGGTTGAAGAAAAGAAACTGTTGTAAACTGTCGTCATCAGAGGGATGATGGAAAAAAGTTTGTCATCGTCAAAGGATTGACGGAAAGGTAATTTGTCTTCGTCAAAGGGTTGACGGAAAAAAGTTTGTCATCGTCAAAGGGTTGATGGAAAGGTAATTTGTCTTTGTCAAAGGGTTGACGGAAAAGAATTTGTCTCCGCCAAAGGGTTGACGGAAAAGAATTTGTCTCCGCCAAAGGGTTGACGGAAAAGAATTTGTCTTCGTCAAAGGGTTGACGGAAAAGGTAATTTTGTCATCGTCAAAGGGTTGACGGAAAGGTAATTTGTCTTCGTCAAAGGGGTGACGCAAAGGTGATTTGTCATCGTTAAAGGGTTGACGGAAAGGTAATTTGTCTTCGTCAAAGGATTGACGGAAAGGTAATTTGTCTTCGTCAAAGGGTTGACGGAAAAGAATTTGTCTTTGTCAGAGGGTTGACGGAAAGAAACTGTTGTAAAATATCGTCATCAGAGGGCTGGTGGGAAAAAAGTTTGTCATCGTCAAAGGGTTGACGGAAAGGTAATTTGTCTTCGTCAAAGGTTTGACGGAAAGGTAATTTGTCTTCATCAAAGGGTTGACGGAAAAAAGTTTGTTATCGTCAAAGGGTTGACGGAAAAGAATTTATCTTCGTCAAAGGGTTGACGGAAAAGAGTTTGTCATTGTCATAGGGTTGATGGAAAAGAATTTGTCTTCGTCAAAGGGTTAACGGAAAGGGAATTTGTCATCGTCAAAGGTTTGACGGAAAGGTAATTTGTCTTCGTCAAAAGTTTGACGGAAAGAAACTGTTGTAAAATGTCGTCATCAGAGGGCTGATGGAAAAAAGTTTGTCATCGTCAAAGGGTTAACGGAAAAAGTAATTTGTCTTCGTCAAAGGGTTGACGGAAAAGAATTTGTCATCGTCAAAGGGTTGACCGAAAAGAATTTGTCATCGTCAAAGGGTTGACGGAAAAGACTAAGGCAAGTTATGTCCTCATCAAAGGGTTGATGGGAAGGATTTATTATGTTAGGTATGTATATGGTGCATGTTAAATGAGAATTTATCATTTTTGTGAGAGAGCTTTTTGATATTCAACTTCCTTATTTTGAAAGAAGATCATGTGTGTTTATTGTATGCAGTGCATGTGGTAATGCAATATGAATATTGATTGTCTTTGGATTGGTCTCCCTTTTGGGAGGTGAGACTTTCTGGGTACCAATGTCGATTGGATTTGAGTTTATGAAGATGCCAGCGAAGTGGGATTTTATTTCCAGTGATGGCTAATATGGAGTGGGTTTTCGGTTTTGGAGATGCCAATAGCAATTAGGCTTTATGGTTAATGATAGAGATTTGTTTTGGGAGGTGCCAATAACGATTGGGCTTTATGGTTAATGGTAGAGATTTATTTTGGGAGGTGCCAATAACGATTGGGCTTTATGGTTAATGAGAGAGATTTGTCTTGGGAGGTGCCAATAACGATTGGGCTTTATGGTTAATGATAGAGATTTGTTTTGGGAGGTGCCAATAACGATTGGGCTTTATGGTTAATGATAGAGATTTGTTTTGGGAGGTGCCAATAACGATTGGGCTTTATGGTTAATGATAGAGATTTGTTTTAGGGGGTGCCAATAACGATTGGGGTTTTGGATTTTGATAGAGATTTGTTTTGGGAGGTGCCAATAAAAATTGGGCTTTATGGTTAATGATAGAGATTTGTTTTGGGAGGTGCCAATAACGATTGGGCTTTTGGATTTTGGTTTGGACGGGATCAGGATGTATTTGATGATGATTAGATTTTTGGGTTTGCCAAGTAGGCTTTAATTTTGGAAGGTCTCAAATGAGGCTTGGCTTCATTATTCTTGTTGGGGAAGGGCTTCATGTTATGCATGATGCATGATATGTATGAGTGAAGCAACATGGTTGGTGCGTAATGATTGATGCAATTGTTTTGGATAGTTCAACAAATGTCCTTGAGGTGGGTCAAGAATGGTTGGAACTGAGAAATATTTTTGCTTGGCTTCAAGGCTCATTGTTGACAAATTATGGGATGATGTGTTTAGAATGACTTCCCGACATTTGCTTTGAACTGGGCTGACGTAGTGAGCTTGGTCTGGATATTCTGATGCCCCATGCTTGATCTAAGCAAGAAAATCCAAAATATAAGGAAATGCTTCCTCTCAATGGCCAGTCTTTCCCTAATCTGTTAGGTATCTACATGGACTGCCCCAGTTACAAGCTATGAAGCAAATCTTGGGTAGACTAATCTTGACCTGATATGCCCCAACATCTTGGGTCGGCCTACCCCTATTTATCCATCTCTTGGAGTGTTTTGACTTTCTCATGCTTTGGAGGTGGTCTGCCCTGATATGAAACCTTGAATGGATTTTTCCCCTGACTGGTTGATCTTTGAGGGAATGCCCCTGGCCAACTGCCTTTGGAGAGATTTGCCTAATCTCGACGTGGTTGTCCCAGACTGACTGAATCTTGAAGTGGCTTGCTCAACGGTGTTATCAGGTGCCTTTCCCCCTGATGAGATTAATCTAAGAGGATGGCCTTTGCTCATCGGAGTCCTCATGAAATTTTGCCTCTTTTGGGTGACAAAAACTTCTCAAGTTATGTTCATTGTGAAAACGCTCTTGATGTTAATGCTCATTCACTAGTAAAACTATTTATGCTAATGTTATGTTTATGGTAGTTTTAGAAATCCAAGTATGTCCACTGAAAAGATGATTTATAGTGAATGGATCACTAGTTACAAAAGTCATACTGATACTTAGCAAAACAAATAGGAGTCAGTTTCGACACAAGCTCCAATGCAATATGCTTTCAAAATGGACCTTACTTCAATTAGGTCTTTTGAGGGTTGTAATGTGGGATGGTTCACGATTTAAGAACAAAGGATTTATGGCTCAAAAATTTATTTAGCCCGCCCATTCATCTTGATACCCTTCAGTCCTACATTCAACTAGTTTGACACAGACGTTTGTCTCTTAGAATGATGGGAGTGGTAGTAAGAGAACCCACAAGGTTTTGGGAGTGACAGTCACTTGCCTGCCTATTTTTGTGTTTGTAGTCACACGACTTTGTTCTTGCTGAGGATTTTTGTTTTTGATTCCTCTTCTGCCCTTTTTTTTCGACTTCCCTAATTTTGCCTGGACTGATTTTTTTGCTTACAGTCCATCGAGATACCCTAATTTTTTCCTAAGTCACTTGTTTTCAAGTTTCGACTTAGCGGGATTTTTCTCTCATTTTTTTAGAGTTTTTTTTTACGGAACAAATCGTGTGACGTTTGTTGATTTGGTTTGAAAGGATTTGTGACTGTCTCACTTTTTTTGTTGGCGAGGGACAACCATTGGATTTGTGATTTCGACCTCTCGTGAGGGAAATGATGTGGTTGTCCTTTAGACAAGACACTCCCTAGAATATGGTTGATTCTCAAATGGGACACTCCCTACTTTGTCTTTTAGGGATTGAACACGTGGTCAAATTAGCTGAAGACTAACTTGCCCCAGGTTTAAGATGTGAGGTTTTTTGCTTTGAAGAAAACTCCTACTTCTAGGCTCAGAGGGGTTGACTAGGGATTGTCATCCTTATACCTCCAGTGTTTGGGGATTTGAAGCAATGCCTTACATCATCAGCAAGGTGTTTATTCAAAAGCATACATGCAATGAGCTATTGTACCTTATATTCATCATTCTCCCTCTAAGTTTCATTTTTAAACAAAAGTAAGATAAGAGTGAACACGATTGGATTGACTTAAAACATGCATATTCATTTCATTGTTGCAAAAACAAGTTTTTAAGAGTGAATATTACAATGACAAGCAAGAAAGTTACACATGAAAACAAATGAATGATAACATAATTGATGGCGTGATTAGCCTTGTTTCAACCGTAGACCGGTGTCATCATGCTTGTAGGAACTTATGTATGATAGTCCCCAAGGAGGCTCTTATTCATCTTCTTGTTCCTCATCCATTGACACTGGTTGTGGCATTGCAGAAGTGCCTTCATGTGGCAGCATGAGGTTGCTTAGTATATCCAGTCCGTTTGGTGTGAATGCGATAGCCTTTGAGTCAATCAGTTCCTGGACCTTGTATTTGAAAGCCTTACAACTTTGGATCGAGTGTCTGGGTACTCCTGAGTGGAACTCACACCTAGCATTCATGTCGTAGTTCAAGGGAAGGTATGTTGGAGGAGGTCCTAGTACCCTTAACTTCACCAATGATCTATTGAGCAAAAGAGGCAGAATTCGACCGTACGACGTGGGAATCAGGTCAAATTGTTTTTCCGACCTCTTTGATTTTCTCTGGCCTTTTTGAGCATAAGAGTTTTACCTCCGACTTGAGTACCAATTCTGATTCTGCGTTTGGTTCCCCAGAGCTAGCTGAGGAACGAACACTGGCTGTTGATTAAGAAAACTCAGCAGTTCGGGTTGGGGACGGTATCCCTGAGGCAACTCATGACGTGAGGTGGAGTTGGGCAGAGGCATATGGGAGATCATTTCCATCCTGGATGTTGGTGTAGGATTTCCTTCCTTTTTCAACAATGTTTGCAAGATTTCCATAACCAAGTTCATCTGAGTCTTTAGTTGGATGATCTCTTCCTTCAATGTAGCTTGGCCTTGTTGTAGTTCTTCCACAGTGGCTTGAGACATGCTTCTAGTTCTAAGCGTACGTCGGGAAATCAGCTAGTGGGGTAGAAACAGAAGGTGGTATAAGGTTTTGCTTATGAGATGCAAATGATGCATGAATGCGATGTTTATTTATGAATGAATGGGTGAGAAGATTTCCACAGGTTTTTAGGCATGGGTTCATGGTTGTGGACCATTGTGATGAAGCATGGAGTTAATAATGACTGCTTAGTAAACCAAGGTTCTCGCTTTGTGTGATCTAAGGCTTTTGGAAAAATTTAGTGTAAGACACTGCCCCTAGAGTCATGGACTTCCTTGACTGTCAGTCGCTTATGTCAATTTACTTGTCAGGCGACTGCTCTATCAAAGTTATCTACTCTAAGTGAGATCTTCGTATCGACCCTTACGAGCAAGGCACCTCGGTGGCCTATACTACGCGACCATCGGTCTAGGCTAGCCATAGTTTTAAAGGTTCTAAAAAGGGTCTTAGTGTCATTGATTCTAGTAAAAGAAAAGATGATTACGCCGAAAGCACGACGGTCATCAATCCCCTTAAGAGAATCTACCACTAAGTGAGGTTCTCGTACGACCCTAACGAGGAAGGCACCTCGTGGATCAATACTACTCAACCTCTCCTATCTCAAGCAAACTCTCACACTCGGGTGGGGAGTCCTTCACACAAGGTTTTTTCCTTTGCAATCATTATTGCCTTCAAAATTCTTCGTCACAGAACCAAATTTTCAGGCCAACAGGCAAACAAAGAAAATATGTACAGGTTAGCATCAAAAGCGACATATAAAGAAAAAAATAGATAATAGAAAAAGGGGGTGTTTTTTCCTTTTACATACATGGGATTTATCTATTATTGTTTTATTTTAAAAAGAATGTGTGAAAAGAAGGGGGTTTTTTTGTTATTATAGTGCTCGCCAAGGATTTGGGCCCTTGTGCCTACATATCAATCATTCGGGGATGAGGAATCAGAGCTCCGTAGTTCGGAGTAGAAAATGTTTGTGTGTTGGTTGATTTTACCTTTGAAAAAAGGGTTTTCGGGATGATGCCCTAAGGCACAAAAATGAGTTTGATGAGTTGTATTGTTTTTACCTTGAACAAGGGTTTTATGAAAGAATGTTTGTGATTATATTGTACTAAAGTCTATGGACGAAGGTGATTATTCTAGACAACAAGCCAAGCGTCTTGCGTCCAAAATAATCAGAGTAAGGGTAGGAATGATCCATTCTCACTCATTCTCCACCAGTTAAGGCTCGTGGCGCACAATAACAATCGTAATTATTAAGTGTTTTGAATTTGACTATGAAAATGCCGCTTGACGTTGAATCAAAGGTTTTTTTTATTATGAAATTTGGCTTATGCAACATGAATGCAAAGTAACCAACAAGAAATTAAAGAGTCTCATTGTAAGGTAGCCCAAGAGAAAGTCTTTTGTGTGCAAAAGTGACCTAAGTTAAACAAAGGATAATGGTCTTACAAACATGTCCCCCTAAGGTGGTGCCATGATGCCATTCTTACAACATGCATGTAAGTTACGGATGAAAATCCAAGTGTTTACAAAGTATCACAAAGAGTAATGAAAATACCTCCAAGCAAAGGTCCTAAGGTGAAATCCTCTAAGTCCCAAGTTGATTAAGAGTGGAGTGAATTGGTCTTATATCATTTTATCATGTTTTTGTCATTTTTAATGTATGATGACAATAAAATAAATAACAAGTAAATAAACATGCATGATGAGTTTGTACAATGATGATGATAATGAGTACTTGAATGTAAATTACAAGGTAATGACATAAAAGTAAATCACAAGATAAAGAATGATAATATCACAATAATAATGGTTAGTGAATGTAAATGACACATTAAGGGATAGCTTATCATTGATGCAAAGTATTGAAGATGATTGAAAAATCAACTAACAATAGATTTATAACAAAGAAAGTTATGCAACCCTAAGTTCATGGTTAGTGAACAATAAAATAAATTGCAAGGAAGTAAAGTGCAATAATATAAATGTTAGAAGTTAGTAGTTAATGGTTAGTGGTTAGTATAATAACAATAAGCAAATGGAATAACAAGTTAATGTAAAGAGAATGGTTTCATCTATGTGTCAAATGACCCAAACATGGTTGAAATAGAGGCAACCTATCAATGCCTCTAAGTATCATGAAGGATCTATTGATCAATCATTAATAGGTTTGAAACATTGAAGGTTTTATCAACTCTATACAACCATAGCCATGATTTAATAGATCTCATCAACCAATAAATATAAATGGTAACAAGAAACAAAGTTTGATTGAAAATGGTGGATAAAAAGTAGTAAGAGCAAAAAATCCCCAAAAGGGTGTAAACCCAACAAAAACCATTTGTCTCAAAGTTGACTCAAAACTCTCTCAAAATACAACCCAAGAGTAAAAATCCATTTTTCAAACACAAAACAAAACCAAAAATATCAAGGAGTTTGAGTCCAAAATATTACCAAGATTGTGGTGTCAAAACTAGGTTGTTGTTGTGTTTGAGTTTGAGAATGAA
Organism: Lathyrus oleraceus; assembly: GCF_024323335.1. Classification (NCBI taxonomy): domain Eukaryota; kingdom Viridiplantae; phylum Streptophyta; class Magnoliopsida; order Fabales; family Fabaceae; genus Lathyrus; species Lathyrus oleraceus. Next base: position 339,764,402 of record NC_066583.1, read on the forward strand.
GCAAAAAGCTTGGAAGAGGGTGGTTATGGTTGTTGTGGTAGAAAAATGGAAGGGAAGAAAGTGTATGTATATATGGTGGTGGTGAATGATTATGTAAGTGAAGGTTACAAGTTTGCTACTGCTTTTGTTGTGTGGAGATGGTGGATTTTTACATGGTGGTTGGGTGGTTCCAAGAAGAAAAGAGGGTTTGGGTGAGTTAGGGTTTAGGTTGAAAAGAGGGAGCTTGAATGTGATTTGGAGAGAGGTTTTGTGGCTTTCAAGCTTGAAAAATGAGTGAGGATAGTGCTCTATTTATAGGGGAAGCAAAGGGGGTTGAAGTGGGTGAACCAAAGGGTCTTCTGGGTAAAAAACAGGGCCATTTCTGCTTTCTGCGCAGGTGTAACCGGTTACCCTAATTAGGGTAATCGGTTACACAGTGCCAAAATGGCCAAAAATTCAGTTTTTGGTCTGGGTAACCGGTTACTCAATTTTTTTTTTAATTTGTTTTTTTAATTTTTCTTTTTTTAATTTTTTTTTTTTAAATAATGAATGTATGCATGTGCAGTAGGGTCATGGATCAGATGAAAATTGTATCGGGGTAGGGTGAATTTTTGGGTATGACACTCGTGGATGATTATTGTTTCAGTTTCCTCCCTAAATATGTATTGGGATGGAATTACTCCCCTGAGTTATATCCTCATTGGGTTGAGTCTTGGTTGATTGTGTCTTTCTAGCTTATTCCTAGACTGACTCCCATCTTGTAATTTCTCTTGCAGTTCCTTGTTGTTCCGGTGATCAGTTGCTCAGTAACCAGTAATTGTTCATCTTTTCCCTAATGGACTTTGTGGCCTTCTACCCAGTAACCGGTAGATGTAATCCCCTCTTTATTGGTTATCTTTATCCAATATTAGGCATTGATATTCCTTCATTTTCGAGTATACCACCCAGTAACTGGTGATGTATCTCCTGGATCATTGCTTTTGTCAATGTATCCCCAGCGAGTCATCTTTCATTTACCCTTTGTTTGGTAATGACAGTTTCTCCTGTGGATTGGTCATCATTTTATACCCAGTAACCGGTATCCCGATGTCCTTTTCTTTTCGGTCGATCTATCCTTTATTAACCCAGTAACCGGTTGTGGATGATCTTCCATACGAGTATGTTATCTACGTTCTGACGGTAATAGATAATATATCTCATGCGCTCTTCAGTTAAAGTCTTTTTCTTCCCCAGTTCAGTAAGATTCGTATTTTCTTGGAAAATCGAATGTCCATTCTGTAAATCGGGTTTGCTTTTTCAGCCCTCCTTTTCGGATGATGAGTGTCTTGGATATGTTCCAAATTCACGTCTGGTTGGTCATCATTTTATACCCAGTAACCGGTATCTCGATGACCTTTCTTTTCGGTCGATCTATCCTTTATTAACCCAGTAACCGGTTGCGGATGATCTTCCATGCGAGTATGTTATCTCGTCCTGACGGTAATAGATAATATATCTCTTGCGCTCTTCAGTTGAAGTCTTTTTCTTCCCCAGTTGAGTAAGATGCGTATTTTGTTGGAAAATCAAATGTCCATCCTGTAAATCGAGTTTGCTTTTTCAGCCCTCCTTTTCGGATGATGAGTGTCTTGGATATGTTCCCAATTCACGCCTGGTTGGTAACCTATTATATGCCCAGTAACCGGTATCCCTGGTGTTCCTTCCTTCTGCTCCCTATTATGACTTTTGTCCCATGTGGAGTCAGATATTCTTTCTCCTTGAGCGTGTTGTTATCTCACCCTCATACTGGTGTTTTGATAACATGTCTCTCTTTGAGTTTATTACCCAGTAACCGGTAATATCTCATTTTTCTCAGTTGAGTCCTCTGTGGATAGTTTGTTGTATTGGCATATTCCCTAATACATGCATCCTTGTGTCAGCTCGAGTCTTTCCATCGATTTATTTTCATGGAATCCCTTCGTGTCTCCCAGCAAATTTTAAGTCGTGACCTGCTCACACATTTTACCCTTCCTTTTCCCCAGAGTCTCTGTCCCATTTGCGAGCGTATTACTCCTATGGATTTTCATTTTCTCCAGATTTATTTATCCTTTATGGCCATATATCCCCACAGAGTATTAACTTTCGCATGCATACATCTGCATCATGAGGTCTCTTAGGGACCAAAATTCGTCCTTTTGTTATTTTTTAAGCCCATTCTACCTCGTCGAGACGAAGATTTTAACCTTCATATCTCCGGCTAGAATGACCTTAAATAGGGGCATCTGTAAGACCCTAATTTTGATCCTAAGATCCCTCATGGCATCATATCATTGCTCATTGCATTGCCTCAAGGATCATAGCATCTTGGTTCCTTACCCTAGGGGTGGGACTTGTGTGAGTTGGTTTGAGACCACCAAGCATGCTTGCATTGTATATTATTGATTTTATTATTTTTTTCACAAACCAAAAGCACAAAAATATGTCACTAACTTGTTTTGTTTTGAAGCTCAAGCAATCATGAGATCCCTTGCTCCTATGAGGCCTCTATGCTCAATGAAATGGCCAGATGAAGATGAAAGCAAGTATGACAATGGTTCCCAAAGCTCTCAATCATCATATATGTCTCCCAAGTATCTCAATTTGTCAATTTGATCAAGATAAACCAAAGGGCTTGAGGATTGTTTCCCAAGGAAACCCTAATTCATCTGTGCATTGACTGTGCCTTGCTCATGAAGCAACCTCGACCTATGATCAAATACAATCAAGGGAAGTTATTTCATTCCTTATTTTATGCATATATGAGTCTATGTGAGGCCCCTCAATCATTCATTCAACAAGATTTGAAGTTTGGACTTGAGAAGTTGACCAGTCAAGTCATCTGACAAAATTGAAATCCACTGAGACCTAACTTTTGATGTGTTTGTCAAATGAATATGACCCCAAGAGAAAAAATGTTATTACGAACCATATGAACAACTTTAATGTTCATCAAAAATCCATTTGAAACTTGGAATGTCATCATTCATTTCAAAACATTATAGGTCATTTTGGGTCAACTTCCCAAGGACCTAACTCACTCATTTTTTATGACTTTGAGGTGAGACCAATTGCATTGGAAATATTAAGATGTATACTTCACTTGTTATGTTGGATAAAATTTCATAATCCTAAAATAAACACATGTGATAATACAAAACATTATAGGTCACTTTGGACCAAAGCCATTGAATCTTGAAAAAGTCCAACTTCAAGTGCCCATGACTTTCTCATAAAAAATCCAAATGATTAAAAATTTAAGTCCAAATTGATCATCTTGAAAAGATATACAACTTTGATGTTGGATATGTTTCCATTTGAGGCTTTCATCATTGAAACATAAGGGCTTGAAGTTGGTCATTTTTGGCAAACTTTTCAAAGACATGTTTTGTACATCAAACTTCATGGCCTATTTTCACAATTTTCCAAACTCCAAATGGATTTTTGTCCAACATAGCTTTTGTTCCTTATGTCAAGAAATTTCCAACCATTACTCACATGCCTATGTTTCGGTTTTCTAAGAGTGACTTTCGAAGAGGGGAACATTTATGCCCAATTATGGAATTCATGATGAAACTTCATGCACAAGCATTTCCCACTCAAACCACACATCCATTTCAACTCCAAGTGACTTCAGCTTGCATTTCCAATTGGTTTTGGGCCTCACATGCGCCTGTACAGGCCCATGCATGGAGTACCCAATGATCATGCACACGAGTTTCTTCTCACCTTGCCTTGCATTTCAGCTATAAATAGGAACCTTGCTTCATTCAATTATCAACCTGAAGGCGCCTAAAGCTCTGCTGAAATCCATACCCAACCTCACACCAAAGGAATTTTGAATTTTCATTTCTCTTCTCAAGTTTGAATTTCAACGAAATCAGTTGATCTTCAATACTTATTCCTTAGCCTTGCACTCATGTCATACCTCAAGATCAAGCTGCAAGCAAGAGTTTGGTTGGACCGTGCTCATCAAAGATGCACTTCAAAGGTTTATATCTCAACTGTTTTGATCTGAATCTCCTTATATGATGTGATTTGCTTGTGTTTGTTTGGTTCCCTGAAGTCCTCGTGTGAGAGGCAAGCCAATGGTGGCTTTAATTTTGTGAATTGATGCATTTCAGATTGAACACCTGGATTTTCCATCTCAGATTTCTCCTTCCATAGGGATCTTGAGGATAATCCAAGGTTACAGGGGTGATGTACATCACCCCAGCTTTAATTTAGTATAAGGCACGTGTAGTTTGGTTGAGGTTGCAAAACCTGCAACTGGTGGCTGGTTTCTGTTGGCTCACCGGAGAAGACGGTGGTTTCCACCGCCGTCCCCACGTGAAGGCCTTGTATCCGTTGGGTCTAACTGGCACGATCAAATCTTGACCTTTGCTTCATTTGACTTTTTTAAATCCAGCGTGTGTTGCACTTGACTTGTGTCCATGATGAGCGCGCGTCTCTGATCCCTTGGATTGTCCACGTCAATTAATGAAAGTGGATCTAAGCGCTGTGGATTTTTCATATTTTCTAATTTCTGTTTTATTTTTCTTTTATTCCATTTATTTTCAAAAATTCATAACTTTTTTATTTGGAATCACAAAAATATGGGACCAATTGCAAAAAATTTCTTTTAAAATCTAGTTTCATAATCTGATTTTTAATTATTTTTGTGATTCCATTTAATATTTTTTTGTGAATTATTTTGTTTTTGATAGTTTTTAATTCATTTTAAATACTTTTTGATATTCAAAAATTCCAAAAACATTTTCTTAACACACTTGGATCATGATAAGTCTATGAAAATGTTCTCATCAATTTCTTAATTGATTTGAGATTTATTTGAGATTTTAATTCATTTGTGTTATATTTTAATGCTTTTAATTGATTTTAAAATAGTTTCTGTTTTCAAAAAATGTTGAGAAAATTTGTCAAACTTTGTTTGACCATGTTAGACATATGATGATTCAATTGGACTTATCCAAGTTGATTTGATTTGAATTTGAAGTTTGGCCTTACTTTGTCCATTTTATTTTATGTATTAGTTAAATTCCAAAAATACCAAAAAATATGTTTGACATTTCTTGATTTCTAATCTTCATTTGATTATGTCATTTGAATTCTCCTTTTTGTTCATTTCATTTCATCTTCATCTTCTTCTTTTTTTCTTTTGGCCAATGAGTTAATGATTTGTGGTTAGCCTTGACATATGAGAGGCTTAAGCTTCTTTGATCCAAATCAAATTCAACTTGATCAAAGATCAAGTGAATTGCTTTGTGTCCAAGATAGGTTGCTTCTTGGTCAAGCAAAAAACCTAAAATCCATACAAGGCCTTTCACTCTTTTCTTTTGGCATGACAAGTTGTAGGAGCTTGGCTTACTAGTCATGATCTTTAACTTGTGTTTATTTGCCTATAGTTTTATTGACCGGCCTCAGATAGGTGTGACTACTACATTAGTCCACTTACGATTGCTTAACATAGCGCTAAATTGCCTTATGACACACTAACACTAATTACTAATTACTAACTTTTAATTCAAGCATTTAATTCTTGCAATTTATCTTAATGCAATTTAATTTCTTGCTCATTTATTCATATTGTCTTTTCCCTTTGCTCATTTGAGCTCATGTATATGTTTATGCCATTTTCCTTTTGCTCATTTAAGGTTATTATTGTATATAAATATATTTGTGACTTTGTGTTTGTTTTGTGATTGTTTGTGTGAACCCAATGCAAAAAGGAGAAAGGACTTAGAATTAAGACCTCACCTATGCTTAATGGAGTTCAAGAGCAACTAGGTGTCATGCCTTTAGAATGCTAATTTTATTGAAGAGCAACTAGGCCTCATGCCTTTAGAATGCTTAATCTTGAAGTTGTCTTCAAAGGACCCCTAATCCAAAACTCTTTCTTTGTCCATTCCTCTTATTGCATTGTGAACTTTTTTATTGTTTGTTCTTGTGTGATAGGGAATCCAAACTTGAGATAGTAAGAAGGACCATTGTCATAAATAACCAAGTTATGAGAAAGACAAGCCAATTGGAGATCCTAGGAGCTTGAATGTTTAAATTGTTTTGATTGCTTGTTGCTTGCTAAGTCCAAAGGAAAGGAGCATCTTGAATCATCTTTATGATATCAAGAAAGGAACTCCAAGGGTTTTATCTCTTCTCTCATCTTTGTATGTTTAGGATTAGCCCTTCTCTTCTTCTCTCCATTCTAACCCAAGCCAAACTCATTTTGTGCAAACATTGACATCGTTTTCAAAATTAGAAACCTAGGCCATATGCCTTTGATTTTTTCGAACTCTTTTCATTAATACTTATGTTGAATGAACCTTAAGTCAACTTTGACTACATTTTGTGAATACTTTTAATTTGTAAATATAACTGACTTCAAATTGTTTTTTTGTGGTTCCAATGACCACCTTTGTAAAATCTTTTTTCATAAACAGTAGTCATTAGGTTTGAGTTATCATAGTGGTTGATGTAAACCTCACCTTATCCTTAGTGATTGGACTATAAGTCTTCCATACTTATTATAGGGTGGATCCCTCACTAGTATGTTGAAGCTCTCCTCACATGGTGGATTGTTGGTTTAGGTTGAGTTTTCTCCCTTTGATAACAAAAGACCTTAAGGCTTTTGATCAAATCAATTCACCAATCTTTTGAGATTTTTACCTCGAACTACGAGGTTTTGATCCTACCTTTGTGATGGTACGTAGGCAATGGGTTCATCCATTCAAACAACAAAACTGTAAATAATATGTATATTCTTTTCTCATCTCCCCAATCATGTTTGCACAAATATTTTCACAAATACCAACCTACAATACACTTTGAAAAAAGGGCTCCCTTAGAGTACTAAGGATGTTTTGGGTGTTTAAAACCTTCCCATTTCATAACCAACCCCCTTACCCAGATCTCTGACATTTTTATTAGTTTTTGATTTGATAAAACTTCTTACTCGGTTTTTGTTCGCTTTCTAACCTTTCCTTTGGATAAATAGAACTGCGGTGGCGACTCGAATTGTATGCTTACTTTTGATTTAGTCAATAAATCTAAAGGTAACGAATACCCCGCTACAGCGGGGTACTCAATTTATCAGGATAATTCTTTCTGTTTTTATGTCTCTAACTTTTGCATGGATCGCCCTTTCAGGTTTCAATCCACCGAGATGCTCATTTTTGCCTAAGCCGCCCTTTCAGGTTTTCAACTTAGCGAGCTATTCTTTTCTTTTTAGGCGTAGTATTTACTGACTGCATCTGCGTTCATAGGACGAGTGAAGTCTTCACCATCCATAGTTGTAAGAATCAACGCACCGCCTAAAAAGGCTCTCTTAATAACATATGGGCCTTCATAATTAGGAGTCCATTTTCCCCTAGAATCTGGTTTGAAAGATAGAATCTTCTTAAGCACGAGGTCACCTTCTTTGAACACACGAGGCTTGACCTTCTTATCAAAAGCTTTCTTCATCTTCTGCTGATATAACTAACCATGGCACATGGCAGTTAACCTCTTCTCTTCAATCAAATTCAGCTGGTCGAACCTGGTCTGACACCATTTAGCCTCAGTCAACTTAGCTTCCATCAAGACACATAATGATGGGATCTCAACCTCTACTAGGAGTATAAATTCCATACCATAAACAAGTGAGAAAGTGGTTGCCCCTATTGAAGTGCGGATGGAAGTACGATACCCATGCAAAGCAAATGGGAGCATCTTATGCCAATCCTTGTACGTCACAACCATCTTCTGGATAATCTTCTTGATGTTCTTGTTTGCAGCTTCAACATCCCCATTCATCTTAGGTATGTAGGGAGAAGAATTATGATGTGCAATCTTGATGTATTTGCAAAGAGCTTCCACCATATTATTGTTCAAGTTTGATCCATTATCAGTATAAATTTGACACTTGTGGCATTTCTTCACAAACTTACAACAGTCATATTCCATTGTCAGCCAATAGTAACCTACTCGCAACATCTTCTTTGCCATATCATGTCCATTGGAATGAGTACCAAAGGAACCTTCATGGACTTTAGTCAATAAAAGGTCTACTTCGTGTCTATCCACACATCTGAGCAGAACCATATCGAAGTTTCGCTCGTACAACACATCACCATTCAGGTAGAAATTGCCGACTAATCTTCTTAAAGTCTTCTTATCTTTCAAAGATGCCCCAGGCGGGTAAATATGACTTTGGAGGAAACACTTGATATCAAAATACCACAGTTTCTCATCTTTGACTTCTTCAACAGCAAATACATGAGCTGGCCTATCAAGACACATCATAGTCAGATTGGGAACTTCATTCCAATACTTTACCACAATCATCGAAGCCAACGTTGCAAGAGCATCTTCCATCCGGTTTTTATCTCGAGGGATATGATGAAACTAAACCTTTATAAAGAAAGTTGAAATCCTCCTCGCATAATCTCTATATGGTAGTAAACCGGGTTGATTTGTCTCCTATTCACCTTTGATTTGATTCACAATCAAAGCTGAATCTCCATAGACATCTAAGTACTTGATTCTGAGATCAATGGCCTCTTCAAGCCCCATAATGCAAGCTTCATACTCAGCCATATTGTCTGTACACTTGAAAGTCAATCTAGTTGTAAATGGAAAATGCGTGCCTTGAGGAGTAATGATCACTGCCCCAATGCCATTACCATATTGATTAACAGCTCCATCAAATACCATGCCCCAATAGGAACCAGGTTTTGGCCCTTCTTCAAGCAATGGTTCATCACAATCTTTCATTTTCAAGTACAAAATCTATTCATCAAGAAAATCATATTGCAATGACTGGTAATCTTCAATTGGTTGGTGAGCCAAACGGTCATCCAAGACAATACCTTTGATCGCTTTCTGAGATCGGTATTCAATATCATACTCAGATAACAACATCTGCCAACGGGCAATCCTCCCTGTTAAAGTAGGCTTCTCAAAAATATACTTGATTGGTTCCATTCTGGATATCAACCAAGTGGTATGATTCAACATATATCGACGCAGACGCTTAGCAGCCCAAGCCAATGCGCAATAAGTTTTCTCAAGCATAGAATACCGAGTCTCACAATCGGTGAACTTCTTACTGAGGTAGTAAATTGCATATTCTTTCTTTCCAGTTTCATCTTGCCGACCAAGAACATAACCCATACTCTCTACAAGCACAGCCAAATACATGATCAAAGGTCTTCATTCAACAGGTGGAGACAGAATCAAAGGCTCAAGAAGATACTCTTTGATCCTATCAAAAGCTTTCTCGCAGCCTTCGGTCCAATCACAAGACTGATCTTTCCGAAGAAGCTTGAATATAGGCGCACATGTGGCAGTCATGTGTGAAATGAATCTTGAGATATAATTCAAGCGGCCGAGAAAACCTCTGACTTGATTCCCCAGCTGACTTCTCAGACAAAAATGAGGAAAGTGAACCTCCTCAAGTTGAACCTGAAGATGACAAAATCAACAAGGGAACCTCCATCAGAGTTCAGAAGGATCATCCCAAAGATCTCATTATAGGAGATCCAAATAAAGGGGTCACTACTAGATCAAGAGAAGTGATCTCACATAGCTGCTTTGTGTCAAAGATTGAATCTAGGAATGTCAAGGAAGCCTTGACTGATGAGTTTTGGATCAATGCCATGCAGGAGGAGTTAAGTCAATTCAAGAGGAATGAAGTATGGGAACATGTTCCTAGACCTGAAGGAGTAGATGTCATAGGTACAAAGTGGGTGTATAAGAATAAATCTGATGAACAAGGGGTTGTTACTAAAAACAAAGCAAGATTAGTAGCACAAGGATACACTAAAGTTGAAGGAGTGGACTTTGATGAAACTTTTGCTCCTGTAGCTCGCCTTGAGTCTATTAGATTATTACTTGGAGTGACATGTATTCTGAAATTCAAACTGTTCCAAATGGATGTAAAAAGTGCCTTCTTGAATGGCTACTTAAATGAGGAAGTATATGTTGAACAGCCTAAAGGATTCACAAATCCAAATTTTCCAAAGCATGCTCCTAGGGCTTGGTATGAGAGACTCACAGTGTTCCTCACTGACAATGGATACAGGAAAGGAGGTATTGACAAAACCCTATTTGTAAAGAATGAATGAGGGAAGCTCATGGTGGCACAAATATATGTAGATGATATTGTGTTTGGTGGGATGTCGGATCAGATGGTTGAACATTTTGTTAGACAAATGCAGTCTGAGTTTGAGATGAGCCTTGTTGGAGAACTGACCTACTTTCTTGGGCTACAAGTCAAACAGATGGAAGATTCTATCTTTCTATCTCAAAGAAAGTATGCCAAGAACATTGTTAAGAAGTTTGGCATGGAGAATGCGAGTCATAAAAGGACACCTGCTCCTACACATGTGAAAATCTCCAAATATGAAAATGGTGTCAGTGTAGATCAAAGTCTATACAAAAGCATGATAGGTAGTCTGCTATATCTCACAGCAAGCAGACCTGACATTGCATTTGATGTAGGTGTTTGTGCTAGATATCAAGCTGAACCAAAAGTCAGTCACATAAACCAAGTGAAGAGAATACTGAAATATGTCAATGGCACCGGTGACTATGGGATGTTATATACTCATGGATCTGGATCTACGCTGATTGGTTACTATGATGCTGACTGGGCTGGAAGTGCTGATGATAGGAAAAGCACATCAGGAGGATGTTTCTTCTTGGGGAACAATCTGATATCGTGGTTTAGCAAGAAACAGAATTGTGTATCTCTATCCACTGCTGAAGCTGAATACATATCAGCTGGGAGTAGTTGTTCTCAACTGGTTTGGATGAAACAAATGTTGACTGAATACAATGTCACACAAGAGGTCATGACATTGTACTGTGACAACCTGAGTGTTATAAATATTTCCAAAAATCCTATTCAGCATAGTAGGACAAAGCACATTGATATTCGTCATCACTTCATTAGAGAACTTGTGGAAGAAAAGATCATAGCACTGTAGCATGTTACTACTGAAAAGCAATTAGCTGACATATTCACAAAAGCTTTGGATGCTAATCAATTTGAATGTTTAAGAGAGAAATTGGGGATTTGTATTCATGATAATCTATAGCCATCAAAGGAGTTTGTGGTTAATATCCCAGAGGATATTTCTGATAAAAATAGCGAGGATTTTTGCAAGGTGTTTATACCCCTGTGGGTTTGGCTGTTCTGGATGATGCTTTGGCTATTTTGGATGTTGGATAATTTGTTGTTCTGAAATGTTTATAATTTGCGGCAGTCCTTACTAATGCCTTGATGTATTTTTTGGGGTCCTTATGAGTTCCATGGATTTCTAATTATCTCAGCCATTACAGCTGTGTATAATTATGGTTTGTATCTCCTAACATTTTTGTTTTAACATTTTATATGTTATAACATCTGTTGTGACATTCTCTGCTAGGCTTATTGACATTTATTTTGTCTAATTGTTCACCTTTGGTCAATTTTGACTAAAAAGGGGGAGAAGTGATTATGTGGAGTAGTTAATTATGTGGAGTTGTGTGGAGATGTATGTGCTGGTGTAGCTAAACAGATGATCAACTATTGTTGAAGGAGATGTGTTTGATGTTAGACAGAATGTCTGTTCTGTTTACAGATGTTGGAGATGTCTGATGTGGTGCACAGGTGATGTTGAAGCAGATGTCAGAGGGTGACTCTGATTGTTACAGGTGTTGTTATTACAGGTGTTGTTATTGTTAAAGGAGATGTCTGTGATGTACAGACTTAGGGGGAGAAGAAGTACCCATGTGCATGTTTGTATTACTAGTTGCTATTATAGCTAGTAATTATGTTTGCTTCTGCTGCTGCTTAAACACTGTTATGATGTTTAACTACTGATGTGTTTTCTTGTGAACAAAATGGACAGATATACGTTTTAGCCAAAATTTGCCAAAGGGGGAGTTTGTTGGTTCTAAGTGTTGGCAATAATTTTGGTAAAACAAAGAGTGTTCACAAGATGTTGCATGTGATGTCTTAACTTAAGATGTCTATGTACCTGCTGGAGTTTAAAAATATAATTATGCAGGATTTTTTCAGGATGTCATACACGATGTCATGGCATCTGATATTATGTACCTGCTGGATATTTAAAATGGAATTATGCAGGATTGATCCAGGATGTCAGACCCGATGTCATGACATCCTGTACACAGAACATTCAGGGTGAACGTTATGTGTTATGTGATTGCGCATTTAATGGCAATCTATGTATGATTGAAGATCTGATTCACAATCGCATTCAATCATTAATTACAACCTGATTTACTTATTTTCCAAAGAGATCTAACCAGCTGTCATGAGAGATTTAATTGGAAAATAGTTTTAGGGTTTTCAAGATTTCCAAGCCCAACCGAATGCTTCTATAAATAGGACATGGAAAAACCTGATTTCACACACATCCAATACATAGCGAAATACTGAGAGAGAATATGGGTTTGTGTCTTGTTTGGTCGTGTGACTTGTAAGCCATTCAATTCATCCATAGATGATTGAATTGGTCTGATTTGTGAGTTGTAATTTGTCACTCTAAGCTTTTAAGCATGAGTGTGTGTTTACTTGATTGAAGCTGTTAAGTAAGATCAAGTATGTGTTTACTTGATTGAAGATCAAGTGTGTGTCTACTTGGTTGAAGATCAAGTGTGTGTCTACTTGATTGAAGATCAAGTGTGTGTCTTTGAAGAGTGTCTTCTTTTCATAAGTAATTGTTGTTTAAAATCACAGGTGTGATTGAGGGGGAGTGAGTGGGTTCTCATATCTAAGAGTGCTTAGGTAGAAATCACACGGGTAGAGATTAGGTGAAAAAGACTATAACTTGTGAAGTGTACTGAGAGTCTTTGTACCGATTCTATTTAGTGGATTTCCTTCCTGGCTTGGTAGCCCCCAGACGTAGGTGAGTTGCACCGAACTGGGTTAACAATTGCTTGTGTCTCTTGTATTACTATTCTTTATCTTTATCTTGTTTGTGTTACTCAGATATTAGTGTCGTGACATTACCTTCGACATCTCATATCTGATACCAGAATTTCAATTGGTATTAGAGCAGGAATCCTGCTCTGGTTCTGGGTGAGATCTAGGGACAATACTTTCTGGTACTATGGAGAGAGATGGAGGATCTGTTCACAGGCCACCAATTCTGGATGGATCTAACTATGATTATTGGAAACCTCGAATGGTATCTTTCCTAAAATCTCTGGATAATAAGGCTTGGAAGGCTGTGTTAACAGGCTGGGTACATCCAGTAATTACTAAGGAAGGAGAAGCCACAACTGACAAGAAGCCTGAAGAATAATGGTCCAAGGAGGAGGATGATCTAGCCCTTGGGAATTCTAAAGCATTGAATGCCATATCCAATGGAGTAGACAAGAATATCTTCAGGTTGGTAAACAACTGTGAGGTGGCTAAATATGCTTGGGACATTCTAAAAACCACTCATGAAGGCACCTCTAGGGTGAAGATGTCTAGATTGCAGCTGCTCACTACCAAGTTTGAAAATCTAAGGATGAAAGAAGATGAAAATATTCATGAATTTCACATGAATATCCTTGAAATTGCCAATGCCTCTAGAGCTCTGGGAGAGAAGATGTCAGATGAAAAGCTATTAAGGAAAATACTCAGGTCACTCCCTAAGAGATTTGCTATGAAGGTGACAGCCATAGAAGAATCTCAAGACATCTCAAATATGAGAGTTGATGAGCTAATTGGATCCCTCCAAACATTTGAGATGGGAATATGTGATGGGTCTGAAAAGAAACCCAAAAGCATAGACTTCATGTCAAACACTGAAGGGGAAGATGAGAAAGGTGATCAAGAGACTGATGAAGATCTGGCAAATGAGGTAGCAATGCTGGGAAGACAGTTCAACAGACTTATGAAAAAGATGGATGCAAGATCTAAGGCCAATGTCAAGAACATCGCATCTGACATTAGTAAATCCAACAATATTGGAAGAAGAACAAGGTCAGAAGAAAAGCCCAAAGAAGGAAAAGGAGATCAGTGTTATGAATGTGATGGATATGGTCACATTAGAACTGAATGTGGGACATACCTCAAGAAACAGAAGAGGAGTCTTACTGCCTTTTGGTCTGATGAAAGTGAAACAAAAGAAGCTGCAAATCTTGTGACTGCATTGACAGGAAGATGGGGTTCTGATGAAGAGTCAAGTGATGATGAAGTAACCTTTGAAGAGCTGGCCACTACCTACAGAGAGTTGTGTCACAAAAGTTCCGAAGTGTGCAGACAAGTTGAAAGCCATAAGAAAATGATAGCTCAGCTGGAGAATGAAAAGGGAGAACATGTGGGAACCATCTCCAAGTTGAAAATTGAAGTTGTACTCTTGAATTCCAAACTAGATTAGATGACCAAGTATGTAAGAATGTTTAACAATGGATCTGACATCTTAGACAAGATTCTCCAGACTGGTCAAACAACAGGAGACAAATTTGGCATTGGGTTCAATGAATCTAAGGCTGATTGCAGTTACATAAATGGCAAACCTGAATCCAAACCTAAGTGCAGCCATATTAACAAACCTGCAATGTTACATCACATCTCACAACATCAGAAGGGAAGACAGCAGAAAGGGAAACACCAAAGATGGAGATGCCATCACTGTGGAAAATTTGGTCACCTAAAACCCTTCTGCTATAAGCTGTATGGTTACCCTCAGCCTGCTCATTATCTACCTAAACCCAAACATAACAGACCTATCAATAAAAAGCAATGGGTTCCTAGGACTAATGTTACAAGTTTGATAGCTCACACTTCCTTCAGAGTTTCAGCCAAAGAAGATTGGTATTTTGACAGTGGTTGCTCCAGACACATGACTGGAAACAAAAACCTGCTAACTGATCTTCATCCCCATGCCACTAGTTATGTAACCTTTGGTGATGGAGCAAAGGGTGAAATCAAGGGAATTGGTAAGCTTGATTGCCCTGGAGTTCCTGACCTTGACAATGTCCTACTTGTTAAGGGATTAACTGCTAATCTAATAAGCATCAGTCAACTATGTGACCAAGGTCTAAATGTAAACTTCACTAGAACTGAATGTCTGATTACTAACAAGGAAAATAAAGTGATCATGAAAGGAGTTAGGTCTAAAGACAACTGCTACATGTGGAGCTCTCAAGAAACTGGGTACTCTTCAATGTGTACCTTGGCCAAAGAGGAAGAAGTGAAGATATGGCATCAAAGATTGGGCCATCTGCATCTTAAAGGTATGAAGAGGATCATATATGTTGAAGCTGTTAGAGGAATTCCCAACTTGAAGATTGATTAAGGAAAAATCTGTGGAGAATGTCAGATTGGAAAACAGACAAGGATGTCACACCAGAAGCTCAGACATGGCACCACTACCAAAGTTTTGGAACTCCTCCATATGGACTTGATGGGACCCATGCAAGTGGAAAGCCTTGGTGGGAAGAAGTATGCATATGTAGTGGTGGATGACTTCTCCAGATACACCTGGATCAATTTTATAAGAGAAAAATCTGATGTCTTTGAAGTATTCAGGGATCTTTGCCTAAAACTTCAAAGAGAAAAGGAAAGTCATGTTATCAAAATTAGAAGTGATCATGGGAAGGAATTTGAGAACAACAAATTTGTTGAATTTTGTTCATCAGAAGGGATTCATCATGAGTTCTCATCTCCCATTACTCCCCAGTAAAATGGTGTGGTGGAAAGAAAAAACAGAACTCTTCAAGAATCAGACAGAGCTATGTTTCATGCTAAGAAACTGCCCTACCATTTTTGGGCTGAAGCCATGAACACAGCCTGCTATGTTCACAACAGGGTGACATTGAAGAGAGGGACTCCTACAACCCTATATGAAGTCTGGAAAGGAAGAAGAGCTATAGTCAAATACTTCCATGTATTTGGTAGTAAATGCTATATCTTGACTGATCATGAACAAAGAAGGAAGATGGATCCCAAAAGTGATGAGGGAATATTACTAGGCTACTCAACAAATAATAGAGCTTACAGAGTCTTTAATTCCAGAACTAATGTAATGATGGAATTTATTAATGTTGTGGTTGAAGACCAACAGACTGATGTCACAGATGATGTCGAGACATCTGTGAATGATTCCCCAACTGACTTCTCAGACAAAAATGAGGAAAGTGAACCTCCTCAAGCTGAACCTGAAGATGACAAAATCAACAAGGGACCCTCCATCAGAGTTCATAGGGATCATCCCAAAGATCTCATTATAGGAGATCCAAATAAAGGGGTCACTACTAGATCAAAGGGAGTGATCTCACATAGCTGCTTTATGTCAAAGATTGAACCTAGGAATGTCAAGGAAGCCTTGACTGATGAGTTTTGGATGAATGCCATGCAGGAGGAGTTAGGTCAATTCTAGAGGAATGAAGTATGGGAACTAGTTCCTAGATTTGAAGGAGTAAATGTCATAGGTACAAAGTGGGTGTATAAGAATAAATCTGATGAACAAGGGGTTATTACTAAAAACAAAGCAAGATTAGTAGCACAAGGATACACTAAAGTTGAAGGAGTGGACTTTGATGAAACTTTTGCTCCTGTAGCTCGCCTTGAGTCTATTAGATTATTACTTGGAGTGACATGTATTCTGAAATTCAAACTGTTCCAAATGGATGTAAAAAGTGCCTTCTTGAATGGCTACTTAAATGAGGAAGTATATGTTGAACAACCTAAAGGATTCACAAATCCAAATCTTCCAAAGCATGTGTACAGATTGAAGAAAGCCCTCTATGGGTTGAAGCAAGCTCTTAGGGCTT
This sequence comes from Lathyrus oleraceus, assembly GCF_024323335.1. NCBI lineage: Eukaryota > Viridiplantae > Streptophyta > Magnoliopsida > Fabales > Fabaceae > Lathyrus > Lathyrus oleraceus. Next base: position 339,781,148 of record NC_066583.1, read on the forward strand.
GGTATGAGAGACTCACAGTGTTCCTCACTGACAATGGATACAGAAAAGGAGGTATTGACAAAACCCTATTTGTAAAGAATGAATGAGGGAAGCTCATGGTGGCACAAATATATGTAGATGACATTGTGTTTGGTGGGATGTCGGATCAGATGGTTGAACATTTTGTTAGACAAATGCAGTCTGAGTTTGAGATGAGCCTTGTTGGAGAACTGACCTACTTTCTTGGGCTACAAGTCAAGAAGATGGAAGATTCTATCTTTCTATCTCAAAGCAAGTATGCCAAGAACATTGTTAAGAAGTTTGGCATGGAGAATGCAAGTCATAAAAGGACACCTGCTCCTACACATGTGAAAATCTCCAAAGATGAAAATGGTGTCAGTGTAGATCAAAGTCTATACAGAAGCATGATAGGTAGTCTGCTATATATCACAGCAAGCAGACCTGACATTGCATTTGTTGTAGGTGTTTGTGCTAGATATCAAGCTGAACCAAAAGTCAGTCACATAAACCAAGTGAAGAGAATACTAAAATATGTCAATGGCACCAGTGACTATGGGATGTTATATACTCATGGATCTGGATCTACGCTGACTGGTTACTATGATGCTGACTGGGCTGGAAGTGTTGATGATAGGAAAAGCACATCAGGAGGATGTTTCTTCTTGGGGAACAATCTGATATCGTGGTTTAGCAAGAAACAGAATTGTGTATCTCTATCCACTGCTAAAGTTGAATACATATCAGCTGGGAGTAGTTGTTCTCAACTGGTTTGGATGAAACAAATGTTGACTGAATACAATGTCACACAAGAGGTCATGACATCGTACTGTGACAACCTGAGTGCTATAAATATTTCCAAAAATCCTATTCAGCACAGTAGGACAAAGCACATTAATATTCGTCATCACTTCATTAGAGAACTTGTGGAAGAAAAGATCATAGCACTGGAGCATGTTACTACTGAAAAGCAATTAGCTGACATATTCACAAAAGCTTTGGATGCTAATCAATTTGAATGTTTAAGAGAGAAATTGGGGATTTGTATTCATGAGAATCTATAGTCATCAAAGGAGTTTGTGGTTAATATCCCAGAGGATATTTCTGATAAAAATAGCGAGGATTTTTGCAAGGTGTTTATACCCCTGTGGGTTTGGCTGTTCTGGATGATGCTTTGGCTATTTTGGATGCTGGATAATTTGTTGTTCTGAAATGTTTATAATTTGCGGCAGTCCTTACTGATGCCTTGATGTATTTTTTGGGGTCTTTATGAGTTCCATGGATTTCTAATTATCTCAGCTATTACAACTGTGTATAATTATGGTTTGTATCTCCTAACATTTTTGTTTTAACATTTTATATGTTATAACATCTGTTGTGACATTCTCTTCTAGGCTGATTGACATTTATTTTGTCTAATTGGTCACCTTTGGTCAATTTTGACTAAAAAGGGGGAGAAGTGATTATGTGGAGCAGTTAATTATGTGGAGTTGTGTGGAGATGTATGTGCTGGTGTAGCTAAACAGATGATCAACTATTGTTGAAGGAGATGTGTTTGATGTTAGACAGAATGTTTGTTCTGTTTACAGATGTTGGAGATGTCTGATGTGGTGCACAGGTGATGTTGAAGCAGATGTCAGAGGGTGACTCTGATTGTTACAGGTGTTGTTATTGTTAAAGGAGATGTCTGTGATGTACAGACTTAGGGGGAGAAGAAGTACCCATGTGCATGTGTGTATTACTAGTTGCTATTAAAGCTAGTAATTGTGTTTGCTTCTGCTGCTGCTTAAACATTGTTATGATGTTTAACTGCTGATGTTTTTTCTTGTGAACAAAATGGACAGATATATGTTTTAGCCCAAATTTGCCAAAGGGGGAGTTTGTTGGTTCTAAGTGTTGGCAACAATTTTGGTAAAACAAAGAGTGTTCACAAGATGTTGCATGTGATGTCTTAACTTAAGATATCTATGTACCTGCTGGAGTTTAAAAATATAATTATGCAGGATTGTTTCAGGATGTCATACACGATGTCATGGCATCTGATATTTTGTACCTGCTGGATATTTAAAATGGAATTATGCAGGATTGTTCTAGGATGTCAGACCCGATGTCATGACATCCTGTACACAGAACATTCAGGGTAAACGTTATGTGTTATGTGATTGCGCGTTTAATGGCAATCTATGTATGATTGAAGATCTGATTCACAATCGCATTCAATCATTAATTACAACCTGATTTACTTATTTTCCAAAGAGATCTACCTAGCTGCCATGAGAAGATTTAATTGGAAAATAGTTTTAGGGTTTTCAAGATGTGCAAGCCCAGATGAATGCTTCTATAAATAGGACATGGAAAAACCTGATTTCACACACAACCAATACAGAGCAAAATACTGAGAGAGAATAAGGGTTTGTGTCTTGTTTGGTTGTGTGACTTGTAAGCCATTCAATTCATCCATAGATGATTGAATTGGTCTGATTTGTGAGTTGTAATTTGTCACTCTAAGCTTTTAAGCATGAGTGTGTGTTTACTTGATTAAAGTTGTTAAGTAAGATCAAGTGTGTGTCTACTTGATTGAAGATCAAGTGTGTGTTTACTTGATTGAAGATCAAGTGTGTGTCTACTTGATTGAAGATCAAGTGTGTGTCTACTTGATTGAAGATCAAGTGTGTGTCTACTTGATTGAAGATCAAGTGTGTGTCTACTTGATTGAAGATCAAGTGTGTGTCTTTGAAGAGTGTCTTCTTTTCATAAGTAATTGTGGTTTAAAATCACAGGCGTGATTGAGGGGGAGTGAGTGGGTTCTCATATCTAAGAGTTCTTAGGTAGAAATCACACAGGTAGAGATTAGGTGAAAAAGACTGTAACTTGTGAAGTGTACTGAGAGTCTTTGAACTGATTCTGTTTAGTGGATTTCCTTCCTGGCTTGGTAGCCCCCAGATGTAGGTGAGTTGCACCGAACTGGGTTAACAATTGCTTGTGTCTCTTGCATTACTATTCTTTATCTTTATCCTGTTTGTGTTACTCAGATATTAGTGTCGTGACATTACCTTCGACATCTCATATCTGATACCAGAATTTCAGTGTAGTCATTGCTCTCTGGTAAGTTGCACCAGCTTTCTTTAAACCGAAAGGCATCACTCTATAATAGAATGTTCCCCAGGGTGTAATGAACGTGGTCTTCTGCATATCCTCGGGTGCCATCTTGATCTGATTATATCCGAAAAATCTGAGCATAAATGAAAAGACTTTGAATTTAGATATATTGTATACCAACATGTTAATGTGTGGCAGGGGAAAATCATCTTTCGAACTGGCTTTATTCAAAACTCTATAATCAACACACATGCAGACTTTTCCATCTTTCTTTGGAACATGCATGATATTGGCCACCCTTTGCGAATACTCAGCGGTAACAAGGAAACCATCATCAATCTGCTTTGCACTTCTTCTTTTATCTTCACTGCCATATCAGGATGAGTCCTACTCAACTTCTGCTTGACTGGTGGGCATTATGGCTTCAACGATAATCTATGCTCCACAATCTCATAATCCAACCCAAGCATGTCTTGATAGGACCAGGCAAACACATCTGAATACTCTCAAAGAAGACCCATCAATCCATTTTTCACTTCTGGACATAATCGAGACCCAATCTTGACTTCCTTCACATCATCCTCGGAACCCAAGTTGACTAACTCAATCTGCTCCTCGAATGGCTGAATGGCTTTTTCTTCGTGCTCAAGTAGATGAGACAATTCATCAGATACTTCTTCATCACTTCCTTCCTCGGCTTCAAACACAGGGAATTAAAAGTTTGGAGAAGGAGTAGGATCATTATATTCAATGGGTTTAGAAACCAACCTGCATAATGATTTGATATTTTGATTTTAGAGAAGTGAATTGGTGACCAAATATTATGTAGATGGATAATTATATCTATCTATGTTTTTTGTGATTACCATTTTCAGAAAAGCGAAAAGTAAAAATAAAACATCATAGATGTGGATGAATAGAATTGAATTTTATTAATGATCAAATTTGAAAACGCCTAACAATGTTCACTTCTCCCTAAGGCATAGGAGAAGGATTTTCAAAAATAATAAAAGAAATTACTTAGAACGATGCATAATAACAGGAACATCAACAACAAACCAATTGTTGCAAGGTTTTCAATGCGTCACAAAATTGGTGCAACCTTCATCTTCATCACCCTCGATCACAGCAGCTAAGTGTTGTTCATTACCATGAATGAACCCTCCGCTACGGAAAATGGGTCGCACATCTTCAGCTCTGAACTCAAACGAACCTCGTTAGAATCCCAAACCAGCTTTGCTCTTGTTCTCGGTGACCTCTACCATCTGGCCCCACTGATCAGAATTACCGTCTTCAACGATCTTCTGCGCGTCTTTGAAGGAGGACATAGGTGGCCCAACTCTCTTTTCCTCAGTAATAGATAGAGCTTGGAATGGAGTTTCAACCTCATCCTCAGCTTCCATATAAGAGAAAGACGACAGGTGACTTACCAACAAAGCCTTCTCCCCACCGATGATAACAAGCTTTCCATTCTTGACAAACTTCAATTTCTGATGCAAAGTTGATGTAACGGCTCCTGCCTCATGTATCCATGGCCTTCCTAACAAGCAGCTATACGCCGGGTGGATATCCATTACTTGGAAAGTAATTTGGAAATCACTCGGACCTATCTTCATAGGAAGGTCCACCTCACCAATCACAATCTTGCGAGAACCATCAAATGCCTTGACGATCACGCCACTATATCTCATCAGAGCTCCTTGATATGACAATCTGGAAAGAGTTGATTTGGGAATAACATTCAATGAATAACCGATATCAACCAATACGTTCGACAAAACATCCTCCTTGCAATTCATTGAAATGTGCAACGCTATATTGTGATTTCTACCCTCCTCAGGAAGTTCCTCATCACAGAAGCTCAAGTTATTACAGGAGGTGATGTTAGCCATAATATAATCAAACTAATCAACTGTAACATCATGCTCTACATATGCTTGCTCCAATACTTTTTGAAATGCCTCTCTGTATGCTTCAGAGTTCATAAGCAGAGACAGCACTGAAATCTTGGAAGGAGTTTGGAGCAACTGCTCCACCATATTAAACTCGCTCTTCTTGATTAACCGGAGTACCTCATCATCATCATTAGGCTTCAAACCGATGGATTCACTAGATTGACACTTTGGAGTGCTAACCAGATCAACTGTAGGCACTTCAACTTTCTTACCAACAGACATATCCTTTACATTCTTTGGGAACACCGGCCCAAAACACGACCGCTACGGGTCACCTTCGTAACATCAGTAATGCTCACAATAGAATTGGTTGTAGGCAAAGGAACCTCTTGACCATTCTCTAACATAGTAGCATTATACTGGTATAGGACAACCTTATCAGATGCATACGAGACTGGACCCGCTAACCGTATAACCAACGGTGATACCGATCTATTGTTGATATTGTTACCGCTGTTGCTGTCAAATTGAATCACCATTCTCTTTGGTGTCTTGAATACAATAACTATTACATTCACATCATCACCCAAGTGACGGGACTGAAGAATCTGGATCATACCTTCATCCATCGACCTCTGGATGTCTCTCTTAACAACCATACAACCTCGGGGATTAACACTGCAGATTGCACAACCATCATGGTCATGCTCACAATCAATCACCATACAGATATCCTTGTGCATTATCACCAAGAACCTTATAACGAAACGAACATCATATACTTTGCACTCCCCAGGACAACCATCTACCATATTGACAGAAGGATTAAGATGAGCAGGTAATGGGTTTGCTTTAATATTTGGCGCACAGTCCTCAAAGGAAACCATCCCACTTTTAACAAAGTTCTTGACTTCGTACTTCAGGGAGTAACAGTTCTCAATATCATGGCCAGGAGCCCCTTGATGAAAGGAACATTGAAACTCTGGCTTGTACCACCATGGAAGTGGTTCAGGAATCTGTGGAAGATTTCTTGGTTGCAAAAGGTTCTTGAGAACCAATGATGGATATAATTCAGCATATGACATACGAATCGGGTCGAAAGAGACCTTATTCCTCTCTAAGTTCTACGGTTGTTGATGATTGTTGGTGTTGTTGTTGTTGTAGTTATTTGTTCTTTGCGGTGGTTGTTGTTAACGTTGTTGTTGAACAGGCATTGATTGATTATTTAAAAATACTGGAATAACAGATGATACTTGATGATGATGTTGACGGGGTTGTGGACTCCTTCTAACATGAGGGCTTCTCTGCCTCCCAACCGATACTACATTAGTCTCACCTTCTTTCTTTCTGGAAAACCCATTATCGTACTTCTTGCTAGACAAAACCTCCTCTCTAGACAACCGTCCCTCTCGGACACCTTCTTCTAATCTCATCCCAATTTTTACCATTTCGGTAAAGTCACCGGGGGCACTGACAATCATGCGCTCATAGTAAAATGAGCTTAGGGTCTTGAGAAAAATCTTGGTCATCTCCTTTTCTTCCAAAGGAGGGGTAATCTGAGCGGCAAGCTCTCTCCATCGCTAAGCGTACTCTTTAAACGTCTCTTTGTCCTTTTGAGGCAATGACCTCAATTGGTCCCTATCTGGCGCATATCCATATTATACTTGTACTGCTTCATGAAAGCCTCACCCAAATCATTTAACATGCAGACACTCGCACTATCCGAACCCATGTAGCACCTCAGAGCGGCACCAGTCAGACTGTCTTGAAAATAATGAATCAATAACCGATCATTATCAGTTTGCATCGACATCTTTCTAGCATACATGACGAGATGACTGAGTGAACAGGTATTCCCCTTATACTTTTCAAAGTCAGGGACTTTGAACTTCATCGGGATCTTAACATTAGGAACCAAGCAAAGTTCTGTAGCACTCTTACCGAACAAATCTTTTCCCCTCAGGGTCTTCAACTCCTTTCGTAGCTCAATGAATTGGTCTTTCATTTCATCCATCTTCTCATAAACATCCGGACCCTCAAACGGCTCGGAATGATAGATGATGTCCTCAACACGAGGCAGAGTGTGAACAACCAATGGTGGGATAGATATGACGGGGCTAGATGCCTGCATGAAAGCAAAAGTAGGCGTGAAACCCTCAGACACAAAGTTGGGCGGCATTCCCCATGGGAATCCGGCAGGCATGGCAGGAGAGAAATGAGCGGCAAACACAATTGAAGAGACAACCTCTGAAATGATTGTCCTCTGAGGAGGAGGAGTTGAAGGCGTTGGAGAAGATTGACTTTTGAGTAGCTAGGACTGACTCCATCATGGCAGTTAGACGGGAAATCTCGTCCTTCAAGTCTCTGTTCTCTTGCTTTAAGTGTTCCATGATTCACGGATGATTGGCACGGGTATTGTATCGATGAGTCAGCTTGGCTGAAGCACAGAAGAAGAACCAATAAGACATCTGGCGAAAGAGAAACCGATATGCAAATGATGCATGAAATGCAATGCTTGTTTATTTTTATTTTCAAGGAACATACTATTTTATTTGCAAATATATAATAATAATAATTGCATAATTTGATTGGCCATAAAATCTCTTTTATTTATATAATTGGAAGGATTACACTGAGTATAATTTCAGAAACCAAAATACAAAAATACAAGAGAAAAGGAGACTAATCATCCTAAGGATCCCTAACAACAATGTCAGAAGATCTAGCTGCAGACGCGTACTTCCTTCGGATGCGTCGGATCTCGGACTCAAAAGAAGTCTTCATTTGAGTCTTCTCGAGGACAAGCTGATCAATAATCTTCTTCCAAGCAACGGAAGGCTGAGGTATACTAGAGGAACATGAAACCTCTGGCTCTCTCTGTCCCTTCACTACCCGATCTTCAAGAAGTTCAATAAGTGCATCTTTGTCCTTAGACTCAAGCTACAACTCCTCATGCTTTTTGCTCAAAGCATGGAAACGCTCTTCCCACATATCATTCTCTTGCTTCATCTTGGCGAGTGCATCTTCCAACTCCTCTGCATCTGGGTTATGGAGAGTTAATGGCTCAACCACAACCATAGGCACAGGTCTCTCACAAGCATAACGCATCTTCAATTCCAAAGCTCTCTTCTTCACCCAAGTAGTGTAAGCTTCCAAAGCTACATAGTTGCACAGAACAAGCTCGGATCTTCCTTTCCTATGAACCTTATGCCAAGCATGCATAATCTTCTGCTTCAAATGTTGGGGATCTTTACCCTCTTGATAGAAAAGACCTTCTAACAAAGTGTTATTAGGTTTGTCTCTCAAGGGGAACCCAAGTTGACAATGACCCAAAGCAGGGTTGTAGTTGATTCTTCCTTGTGTACCAATCAGAGGCACATTAGAGAATTCACCACAATAATCAATAATCCCCAAGCTACTCAATGAAGCATCATACCAAAGTATATCATCATTAGTGAGAGACATAAGTCTCTGAGACCACCTTAGACATTGTTTGTTCTCCACAAAAGTAGGCGTCTAAGGAAAGTGCAAAATAAACCCCTTGTACAGAAGAGGAACACAGCAGACAGTAGTTCCACCACCTTTATAATTCCTTAGATGCAAAGAGAAATACATATCACCCAATAGAGTAGGCACATGATTCCCAATCAAGAAGATTCTAATGGCATTAACATCAACAAAACCGTCAATATTAGGGAACAAAGCTAAACCATAGATGAGCAACACAAAGATAGATTCAAAAGCATCCACGCTACCGGCTTGAGCAAAGGCAGTAGCTTCCTTGATGAGGAACTCAGAAGTCAATCCAAATAATCCTCCTTTCTTCACTCAATGAGCCTTTATCTCATACTTCTTCAAGTGAAGAGCTTCAGCTATAATATGAGATCTGGGAATCTCTTCCAATCCACTAAAGGGCACTTTGTCAAAACCAAGTATCCCCAAGAGATGGGCATACTCCTCTAACGTAGGCACAAGCTGATAATCAGGAAAAGTGAAGCAATGATAGAGAGGATCATAGAACTGAACCAACACACTTAACAATCCTTCGACCACATCAGCATACAAAATTGACAGATGATTCCCATGACGTTGCTTGAAGTCCAAGGGATCTAATACAAAGGATGATAGCTTCCTTAACTCTTTAAAATAAGGACATCTGAAACTGTACTTCTTAGTGTTCCTTCGTCCATAATCCATGGTCTGAAAATATTTGCAAATAAGATCTCAGTTCCTTGAAATTATTTCTGGTGTGATGAATGTTATGATGCGCATGAATGCACGAATGCAACAGTCACAAATAGGGGATTACACACAAGGAAAACAAACAAAGGTCAAGGGATGAATCAAGTCATTATCCAGATCAATCATCCATTTTGGTGGGTTATGGTTTTCACCTTATCAATACCCAAGTTCCATTGATATTGACAAGACTTGATTGGATCAACCAAGAATCAAGGGTTTGTTGTGACTCACGAGCATGGAGTCTAGGTAAGAACCATCCCAAAGGAGTGTACTAAGGATAAAACTTGTAGATCATGTTCTAAAAAGTTCCCAGAGTCTCAATTCCATCTATCGGATATTACAGGTTAGGATGATTGACTCATCAACCGATAATATTCTCAAGAGAAACTCGTCTGAGTGTAATATCGCGTAACAACTGTTATCAAGTCTACACCTGGACAATCTCCGCACTACATCCTAAATAGGCCAATAGGGGTTAAATGTTCTATGGTCCTCAGCTTCTCGGACCTCAAATCAGAGAGAGTAATGCCTAACCACAAATAACTTGTGTGACATTCATAACTCCAAAAGGGTCTCCACTGAGTAGATGGGTCTCAAGCCAAATATTTAAGGACTACTCCACACAATTCGAACATGATTATACCATCCTCCTATCCTAATTGCACTCAAGTTCGGGTTAGAACTTATCTCACCACTCATAGATCACCAAGCACAACAAGCAGATTATATCATACAAACAAATATACATACATCAAATATACAATTATATACACATAAAAAGGTTGGCTAAACCTACTGGAGACTACTCCCCTGCAGAGTCGCCACTTAATTTCTGTAACGGTAAATTCATGACCATCAAGCTATGGATAAGCTAGACGTCAATTAAATCAGAGTCGCCACCGCGCTTTTATTGTTTCCAAGGGAAAAGTGAAAAGTTAAGAGACTAATCCTAAGCAAAAATTAAAAGTTAAAAGTTGAAAATATCTGACCAATGGGATGCAATCCAATAGACAAGAATGTAATATAGAAACCCAAATTTCCCTTGGACTTTAGAATCAAGCAATATCAATACACAAATAGCAATATGAAGAGAAAGGTATCAAATAAAGATAGCCACATCCAAGCTTAGCAACTCAATGATCTTCTTCATAATCTCCTATGCATCAGATAACTTTAGAGATAGGCATTAGGCACAGATTCAAAGTAACAACTTCAATAAGACCATGTAGCAGAAGAACTCAAATGGATCTTCTATACTTGGTTCAGATGAAGTTTCAATTTACAAGCACTTGGCTTCATGAAAGTTGGCATTGGCAAAGTCCTCTTTGCATAGGGAGTGTTGCCTAATTCTAAGTCAAATGTCTCAGATCAAATCCAACAGTCCACACAAATGTCTTTTAAGGTTTTTATTGTTATTATGTATATTAAGGTCAAAAGACCACAAACACAAACAAGTATATGCAATCATAATATAATCACAAGATAAGGCTCAAATGAGCAAAGAGAAAATGACATTAAAGTAAACAAGTTAAATGGTATAAATAATGGCAAATGAATAAGGACTTAAAATTAAAGTGCATAAAAGTAAATGGCTTGAAATCAAATGTTAGTTGTTAGTTAATTAGAAGTTAGTATTGCTTTTGCTTTTGTTTTGTTTAAGTCATCCTTTGGAGAACACTCAACCCACTATTCACAAGCATGGATCCTTGAACCAATACATCTTCCAAAGGAAGGAAAAAAGGCCAAGTTTCCAAACAATAGCATGAAAGAGGGGAGACTTATAATCTCACTCACTAGAATGTTATGCCTTTTGTGTCAAAAATTTAGCGTTATGTTAAGCAATCGTAATTGGACTTATGTAGAAGTCACAACTATATGAGGTCGGGCAATAGAAATTTTAGTGTTAATGCATGTTAGAGATATGGTATTATGAACCATACTCCTAAAACATATCACACTTAAAAGAAAATGCAAAAGGGGTGGACCTAATCTCATCCATACTTAAGTTGATTTTAAAATCAACTAGCCTTAGGATATAGAGATATCATAGGTCCATGAAATGAATGATAAGAGAATGGGATTGAAATGAAGAGGGAGGGGAAATGGAATCAACACAAATTGGTCAAAGGAGGACTTTTATCAAATTAAAATCATTCATTCATTTTGGGAGATGAAATGTACATTTCATCAATCCCCCAAATCCAATGATTTTAACTCAACAAAGTCAAATCAACCTTGACCAAGGCCCAACAACACAAGACAAACTCAACAAGTCAATATCAAAAGCTCAACACAATTTACTTTGCATTTAAACAATTAAAATCAATTAAAAAAATGCATTAAATTAAATTATGGTTGGTCAAAATCCTAAAACTTCATTAAAGCACCAAATAAATGGCCATGAGATTTATCATAGGTCAAACAAGGTCAAAGTACCTTGGAGAAAAAATTTCATAAATTTTGGAAACTTAAAACTATTTTTAAACAATTGTAAATATTCACAAAAACAATTAAATCATGAAAAATATTAATAATGATCCAAAAAATAATTTTAATTCAGAGAATGAAAGAGGAATTTATTTTAATTTTTTTGGTGAAACTCATATTTTTTGGATCAATATTAAAATTAATATGAATTAATGAAAATAAGTCAATTAAAATAAAAACCAGAAAATAGCAAAAAACGTGGACCACTTGATCTCCCTCATTAATTGAGGTGGCAGATCAAGTGGTCCTCAACGCGCGTTCCACAATGGACACGAGTCAATGCGCTGCAGGGATGGTATTTAAAACCAACGCGTGAGATTAAAACAAATTGCAAGGATCCTATGGCCTGAGAAGTGCCAACGCACCGCCGGAGTTGTAACTCCAGTCTTTTTCTCCTGTGGACCTCATCAGACTGGTCCACCTTCAACCATCATCAAAATAAAAAAGGAGGACATTTTAAAGTAAAAATTCCCAGGAGCTCAAATCTGCCCTCAATTTCTCCTAACTCCAAGTATATTGAAAGATACGGGGATTTGAAATTTGAGGATCATGATCTGAGTTGCTTCGATTTGACCTCAAAGAAACTCAATCTTGTTTCCTACATTGGTAGGACTTCAGAGAACCAAAAATCAAGAAGAATTATGGAGAATTGAGTGAGAATAAAAGATATGAAAAATTGAGAAAGTCACCTTCACTGCAGGTCCAGATGAACACGATCTTGCTTCCACTTGCACTTGGCCTTGCTCTGGACACTTGATGGAATGTACTTGAATCAAAAAGGAAGCAAAACTCTTGGAGATTTGAATTCCAAAACAGTGGAGATTCAAACTCGACTTCCAATGGAAATCATCAAGGTTATCCTTTGAATGAGAGGGTTTGGAGCTGGGGATTCAAAGCTGACACGCAGGGGGTCCTTAATTCTGAAGGCTAGGGTCTCTATTTATAGCCAAAGCCTTGCTAATTCCACACTTGATTCAAATTTTCAAAAATAGTAACTTGCTTGCATGGATGCATGGGCGTGTGATAGGCCCATGTAATCATTCCTTCAGGTACAAAAATGAGTACAAACATTACTGAATTCATGTGGAAAGGTCGTGCATTTGTGTATGGAAGATTCAAGTTCACTTATGCCAAATGGTCATCCAAGTTCAAGCCATGCGCAAGTCACTCATAATTTGTCCAAATGGGATGAAATTAAACTTTTTGGAAAGGTTAGATCAATAGGAACAACTGTCATGTTTAACACGTTTTCATTTAAAGCTTGGATCATGATGAATTTTGAGGTGGAAGTTGGGAAAATCAAACATATCAAAAAAAATTGTAAGTGTCAAGCCATATGTTCACTTCTTCCACCTTGGCTAACTTTTTATGTGAGCTTCAAATTAGAAACGTTACTTCATCAAAGTTGTATCTATCTTAAAGTTATTCAAAATGGTCACAAATTTGACCTCATTTGGATTTAGCATGAAGGAGTTATGCATTTTTGAAGTTGAGGAAAATCACTTGTTCAATGGCATTGGTCCAAAATGACCTACAATGTATCCTCATATCACATGCATTTAAAACTTGAATTTTCTCTTCCTCCAAACATCAAAGTTAAATTAAACATTTTAAATTTGATTGTGCAACTTGAATAGATTTCATATCATTAAAATTGAGAAAGTTATGGTCTTGGGAAGTTGAGCTCCAAATTAGGGTTTAGACAAAATAAGCAATAATATTTCACCATACAAAATGACTTTTCAAGCAAAATCAGCTCTTGACCTCAACATGAAAGTTGTTTGGAATGTCATTTAGAGTAACGTTTCTCTTGGAATCATTTTCATATGAACAAAAATTGTAGGAGATAGGGTCTAGGGAACCCCAGTTTTGATCAGATGAATTCCTCTAGTCAACCACCATGAACCAACTTGCTAGCTTGATATTATCTTGACTTATGGGACTCATGGAGGATCATATATGCATAATATGATGAAATTTGAAGTATACCTTGAAATATTTGATCAATTGTTGAACAAACTTATTGAAGAAGTTACATAAGATGCCCAAATGAATTAGGGTTTCCAAGGCAAACCAACTCCAAACTCTTGATGAATTCTTGATCAAAATAATATGTAAAGATCATGGGGACTCATATATGATGCTTAGAGACAGAGTAAACCAATTCTTGATTGAGCTCCTTGTACTGAGGGTCTTAAACCCTAGATGTCAGTTTGATAGATCAAAGGTGAGCATGTGCCCTACCTACAAAAGAGTTAGATTATACAAAGACATATTTTTGGTATTTTGGTTAGTAAAAAAGGTAAAATACAAAGTATGATACAATAAAATGGTGCTTGGTGATCTCTCATAATGCAAACCCAAAGGATGAGGGGTAAGAAGGATGCCAATATGTGATCCCAATGCCAATGCATATAATGAGATAGCATGAGGGATCTTAGGGTCAAAATTGAAGTCTTACATGTATGCCAGACTACGAATTAAAAACTACTGGGGACACGAGGGAGACTTCCATGAAAATAAATCAATGGAAGGACTCGGTTAGGGATAATGGAAAATCTGCAGGGGAAATGGGTAAATCAGAACAAAATTAAAATACTCAAATCAAACTGGAAAAGGGCGATTTCGCTGAGGAAATACGCACTCAAACTCAACTGGGGAAGAATGAACTTCAATGCAGGAGTACCAGAGATATATTATCTATTACCGGTTACTGGGTAGGAAGATAATGTACTCTGACAGAGGGACATCCGTTATCGGTTAGGGTAAACATATCAAGGATGACTCGCTGAGGAAAAAGAGGTGTAGTCGTTACCAGTTACTAGGTAGGAACAACCTGTTGGGGAAAGTATCAAATAGGATTTATAACTACTGGTTACTAGGCAGAAGATCAAGGAAAGAATATTTGTCACCGGTTAAAGTGAACATATCAAGGATAGACTCAGAGGAAGAATATCTGTCATCGGTTAAGATGAACATATCAAGGATAGATTATCGGGGAAAAAGTAGGAATTATATCTATCAGTTACTGGATAGAATACCAAATAAAGAATATCTGTCACCATTTAGGATGAACATATCAAGGATAGACTCAGCGGGGGGAAGCAAGATTTACAACTTTCGGTTACTGGGCAGAAGACCGCAAAGGGGAGAAAAATCCGTCATCGGTTAAGATGAACATATCAAGGATTAACTCTGAGGGGAGAAGTATGATTATAGCTACCGGTCACTGGATAGAATACAAAAAGGGAGAAAAATCTATCATCAGTTGGGATGAACATATCAAGGATTAACTCTCTATGGAATGAAATAGGGATTACAACTACCTTTTTACTAGGTAGAAAACCACAAAGGGAGAATATCTGCCATCGGTTAGGATGAACATATCAAGGATAGACTGTCTAGGGAAACGTGAAAATGAATCCTCTGGGAAAACAAAGGAAGTAAATTACATTTACCGGGTATTGGGCAAAAGTAAAGTACTCAGAAATTAAGAAGTATATTACCAGTTACTGGGTAATAGACTCTCAGGGGACCAAAACATCCACCTAGGTAATAACTAGAAAGAAACGGTTAAACAAAGACTCGACCCAATGAGGATATAACTCAAGGGGAATGGTTCCATCCAAATAATTAACTGAGAAAGAAACTAAAACAATCATCATCCACGAGGAAATAACTCAGTGGGGAAATGAGAAAGGTTAAATTCTTTTTGCTTAATGGGATGACACTCTACTATTGAGATATGACAGACGCACCAAACTTGTATAGGGAAATAATATCACTGGTGTTGGGGATCAAAAATAAGGAATCAAATGCAATAAAGATGCATAATGAAATATCCGATGTTGTGTTTTATGCATGAATATGTATATGTTTGATGATTATGCTGACAAAACTATCATAGAGGATAAAGATTTGAATCACCACTGCAACACTCAACTAATCTTAACAAGATGGAAACACCAACTAGAGAAAAGATGCTGGGGATGAACACCAATCATCTGGCTCTGAATAACTCAATCCTAGTTGGGGAAGGAGAAAATATCTATTGAGGATCTAAATTGTCAACTCTACGGGGAATTTTAGGTCAACACCATATCAAATGGGAGACAACCTCGCAGGGGACCAAATCAAACACTATTGGGAACCATGGAATTTCAATACCTGAAGATGAACTCCACCGAAGAGTACTAGAGATAAAACTCTGCACGGAGGATCTAGGCAAACTACCGAGGATGTGAGCATACAACTCAGCTGGAGAATGATTTGCAAAAGGGACCGACCACCAATTCAACTCTATTGGGGATGAATGATGAACTGCTTGGGAATTATTGCCCATCCAACTGCTTGGGGAAGACCAACAAGGCCTCGCATGTCAAAATTTACCTGTTCTCAGACTATTGTTGATATTCCTTGCTGAAATCTGTTGTTCTTAAAGTAAGTGCTTTTATATTCTTAAGAAAAATGATCTTCATTTATTAATTTATTTCAAATTTATCATCATAGAAATCCAATTTTATTTAGAAGAGGTAAATAAGAGTAGAAAAAATTGGATAAAAAGCTCAACTTTACTTAATAGAATGGTAGTCTGTAAATGACAAGACTTCATAGATCTTTACAATAGTTGAAAATGGTAATTTACATGGAAAAGGGCTACATTGAATACAATGATCACTACTCTTCCTACCAACTTCAATCTCTGTTGTGCTATTGGCTTTGGTTGAGAATGATGAATCAGAACCAAATGACTTGCTCAAAACTGCTCCAATGATTAGGACCAACCAGATGCAGTTACTTGCCAAAATCCCTAACTTTTGCCTAGATTGCCCCAAGGTGGGGTACTCAATCTAGCGGGATAAATTTTCTGTTTTTATGTCTCTAACTTTTTCTTGGATCGCCCTTGCGGGTTTTCAATCCACCAAGACGCTCATTTTTTCCTAAACCGCCCTTTCGGGTTCCAACTTAGCGAGTCGTTCTTTTCTTTTTAGGTGAAGTATTTCTTGACTGCATCGGTATTCATAGGACGAGTGAACTCTTCAGCATCCATAGTTGTAAGAATCAAAGCACCACCTGAGAAGGCTCTCTTAACAACACATGGACCTTCATAGTTAGGAGTCGATTTGCCCCTAGCATCAGGGTTAAAAGATAGAATCTTCTTGAGCACAAGGTCACCTTCTTTAAACACACGAGGCCTGACTTTCTTATCAAATGCCTTCTTCATTCGTTGTTGATATAACTAACCATGACACATGGCAGTCAATCTCTTCTCTTCAATTAAATTCAACTGGTCATATCTGGTTTGCCACCATTCAGCTTCAGTCAACTTGGCTTCCATCAAGACACACAATGATGGGATCTCAACCTCTACTGGGAGCACAGTTTCCATGCAATAAATAAGGGAGAAAGGGGTTTCCTCTGTTGTAGTGCGGACGGATATACGGTACCCATGCAAATCAAATGGGAGCATCTCATTCCAATTTTTGTAGGTTACAACCATCTTCTGAATGATCTTCTTGATGTTCTTATTTGCAGCTTCAACATCCCGATTCATATTAGGTCTTTAGGGAGAAGAATTACGATGTGCAATTTTGAAATCTTTGCAAAGAGCTTCCACCATATTATCGTTCAAGTTTGATCCATTATTAGTAATGATCTTACTTGGCACACTATAACGGCATATAATCTGATTCTTGATAAACCTTATAACAACTTTCTTGGTTATGTTTGCATATGATGCCGCTTCAACCCACTTGGTGAAGTAATCAATAGCCACCAAAATGAAACAATGTTCATTGTACACTTGAAAGTCAATCTAGCTGTGGATGGAAAATGAGTTCCTTGAGGAGTAATAATCACCGCCCCAATGCCATTACCATATGAATTAACAGCTCCATCAAATACCATGCCCCAACGGGAACCAGGTTCTGGCCCTTCTTCAAGCAATGGTTCATCACAATCTTTCATCTTCAAGTACAAAATCTCTTCGTCAGGAAAATCATATTGTACTGACTAATAGTCTTCAATCGGTTGGTGAGCCAAATGGTCAGCCAAGGCACTACCCTTGATAGCTATTTGAGAATGGCCAATCCTCCCAGTTAAAGAAGGCTTCTAAAAAATGTACTTTACTGCATCCATTTTCAATATCAACCAAGTAGTATGATTCAACATATATTGGCGCAAATGCTTAGCAGCCCAAGCCAATGCGCAATAATCCTTTTCAAGCATAGAATATCGGGTCTCACTGTCAGTGAATTTCTTACTAAGGTAGTAAATCACATATTCTTTCTTTCCAGATTCGTCTCGCTGACCAAGAACACATCCCATACTCTCTTCAAGCAGAGTCAAATACATGATCAAGGATCTTCCTTCAGCAGGCGGAGATAGAATTAGAGGTTCAAGAAAATACTCTTTGAATCTATCAAAAGCTTTATGATAATCTTCGGTCCAGTCATATGACTGATCTTTCCGAAGAAGCTTGAAAATAGGCGCACATGTGGCAGTTATATGTGATATAAATCTTGAGATATAGTTCAAGCGGCCGAGAAAACCTCTGACTTGTTTCTCTGTTTTGGGCACAGGTATCTCTTGTATTTCTTTGACCTTGGCGGGATCAACTTCAATACCCTTCTTACTGACAATAAAGCCCAACAACTTACTAGAACAAACACCAAAAGTACACTTATTGGGATTCAAGCGGAGTTTGTACTTCCTTAAACGCTGGAATAACTTTAACAAATGCTCAACATGTTCTTATTCATTACTTGATTTAGCAATCATATCATCAACATAAACTTCAATCTTTTTATGCATCATATCATGAAAAAGAGTGGTCGTAGCTCTCTGGTACGTTGCACCAGCATTCTTTAAACCGAAAGGCATCACTCTATAACACCATGTTCCCTAGGGTGTAATGAATGGGGTCTTCTCCATATCTTCAGGTGCAATCTTGATTTGATTATAACCGGAAAATCCGTCCATAAACGAAAAGAATTTAAGTTTAGTTGTATTGTTTACCAACATATCAATGTGTGGCAGAGGAAAATCATCTTTCGGACTAGCTTTGTTCAAATCACTATAATCAACACACATGCAGACTTTTCCATCTTTCTTAGGAACATGCACAATATTGGTCACCCACTGCGGATACTCGGAGGTTACAAGAAAACCAACATCAATATGTTTATGCACTTCCTCTTTGATCTTTACTGCCATATCAGGATGAGTTCTCCTCAACTTCTGCTTGACCGCCAGGCATTCTGGCTTCAACGACAATCTATGCTCCACAATCTCGGAATGCAAACCAGGCATGTCTTGATAGGACCAAGCAAACACATCTGAATACTCTCGAAGAAGATCAATCAACCTCTTCTTAGCCTCTAGACACAATTGAGACCTAATCTTGACTTCCTTCACATCATCTTCGGAACCCAAGTTGACTAGTTCAATTTGTTCTTCGAACGACTAAATGGCTTCTCCCTCATGCTCAAGTAAACGAGATAATTCATCATATACTTCATCATTGGTTTCTTCCTCAGCCTCAAACATAGGGAAATCAATGTTTGGAGAGGGAGTATGATCATTGTATTCAATGGGTTTGAGAACCAACCTGCATAATGATTTGATATTTTGATTTTAGAGAAGTGAATTGTGACCAAATATTATGCAGATGCAAGATTATTCATGTTTTTTTATGATTACCATTTTCAGAAAAGCAAAAAGTAAAAATAAAACATCATATATGTGGATGAATAAAATTGTATTTTATGGATCATAATTGAAATGCCCAATAATGTTCACTTCTCCCTTAGGCATAGGAGAAGGATTTTTCTTAAAATGAAAAACAAATTACTTAGATTGATGAATAATAGTAGGAACATCAACAACAACCAAATTGTTGCAAGTCTGGCCATGCGTCACAAAGTTGACGCAAGCTTCATCTTCATTGTCACCATCCTCAATCACAGCAGCTGAGTGTTTATCATTACCATGAATGAACCCTCCACTGCGGAAACTCGGTTGCACATATTCAGTTTTGACATTGAACAACCCTGGTTGAAATCCCAATCCATCCCTATTCTTGTTCTCAGCAATCTCTATCATTCGGCCCCACTGATCAATGTTACCAGCCTCAATAGCCTTTTGAGCATCCTTTAAAGAAGACATGGGTGCCCTAGTTTTCTTTACTTCATTAGCAATAGAAAAGGCTTGGAATGACGTTCCAACCTCCTCCTCAGCTTCAACAAAGGAAAAGGATGACATATGGCTCACTAATAACGCCTTCTCTCCACCAACAACGACAAGTTTTTCGTTCTTCACAAATTTAAGCTTCTGATGTAGAGTAGACGTCATTGCTCCAGCTTCATGAATCCATGGCCTTTCCAACAAGCAGCTATAGGTCGGGTGGATATCAATTACCTGGAAAGTAATTTGGAAATCACTCCGACCTATCTTAACTGGAAGGTCCACTTCACCAATGACGGTTTTACGAGAACTATCAAACGCTTTAACAGTCACGCCAATGTACCTCATCGGGGCGCCTTGGTAAGAAAGCCTGGACAGAGTTTACTTTGGAAGCATGTTCAGAGATGACCCAGTGTCAACCAACACATTGGACATAGCGTCCTCCTTATAGTTCATAAAAATATGGAGTGCCAGATTGTGATTTCTGCCTTCCTCAAAAAGTTCCTCATCACAAAAACTCAAATTATTGCAAGTTATGTTAGAAACAATGTGGTCAAACTGATCCACAGTCACATCATACTCAACATAAGCCTAATCGATCACTTTCTACAAGGCCTTCCTATGTGCCTCAGAATTCATCAATAAGGACAACATGGAGATCTTTGACGGGGTTTGGAGCAGCTGCTCCACCATATTAAACTCACTTCTCTTTATCAACTTTAAAACTTCATCATCATCACTAGCCTTCAGTTTGTTGGATTCACCAGACTGACACATTGGAGTGCTGACCGAATTCATCACTGGAATCTCTACCTTCTTACTGGCTGCAAGACCTTCTACTTTCTTCAGTAAAATTGGACCAAACACACGACCACTGCGGGTCACCTTATCAATATCAATAATATTTACCATAGAGTCTGCAACTGGTAAAGGAACCTATTGACCATTCTCAATCATCATGGTGTTATACTGATAAGGCACATCTTTATCAGATGTATACGGAACAGGGCCCGCTAACCGTATTACCAACGACGATACCGATCTATTTACATTGTTGTTGTTGTTGCTTCTATCAAATTGAATGACTGCCCGCTCAGGGATTTTGAACACTGGCACTATTACATTTACATCATCTATATCCCTTGACTATTGAATTTGGATTACATTCTCATCCATCAACTTTTGGATATCTCTTTTGACAATCATACACCCACGGGGGTTCACACTACAGATTGCACAACCATCATGGTTGTGCTCACATTCAGTGCTCAAACACAAGGTTCTATGCATTTCCACCAACGACCTACGGATACATCGTACATCGAATACTCGGAAATTCCCTAGACAGTTGTCCACCATGTTGACATTAGCATTACCGTGAGCAGGCAATAGATTAGCTTTCACATTAGGTGATCTGTCCTCAAAGGACACCATTCCACTCTTCACAAGTTTTTGCACTTCATACTTCAACGAA
Source organism: Lathyrus oleraceus (assembly GCF_024323335.1). Taxonomy (NCBI): domain Eukaryota; kingdom Viridiplantae; phylum Streptophyta; class Magnoliopsida; order Fabales; family Fabaceae; genus Lathyrus; species Lathyrus oleraceus. The sequence goes on from NC_066583.1 coordinate 339,802,526, forward strand.
TAGTAATTCTCTATGTCGTGGCCAGGGGTTCCCTGGTGAAAAGCACAACGAAGTTCAGGTGTGAACCACCATGGAAGTGGCTCAGGAATTTGTAGAGGATTTCTGGGTTGGATGAGGTTCTTGAGAACCAAGGACGGATATAATTATGCGTAAGACATAGGAATATGATCAAAGGAGACCTTCTTACTCTCAATTTTTTGTTGTTGATTATTGTTGTTGTTGTAGTTGGTTCTTTGTTACGGTTGTTATTGACGTTGTTGTTGTTGAATCGGAACAGATTGATTGTTGGAATTGTTGGAAAATACAGGAATTACTGAAGAAACTTGATGTTAATGTTGACGAGGTTGAGAACTCTTTCTGACATGAGGCATCCTCTGCCTCCCCACAGTTACTGAATTAGTTTCCCCCTCCTTCCTCTTGGAGAAACTGCCACCATACTTCTTTCTAGACGATGCTTCTTCTTTAGACAAACGTCCTTCACGGACTCCTTCCTCTAACCTCATCCCCATTTTTACCATTTTGGTGAATTCATTGGGGGCACTGGCAACCATACGTTTGTAATGAAACAAACTCAGCATCTTCAAGAAAATCTTCGTCATCTCCTTTTCTTCCAACGGTGGACTAATCTGGGCAGCAAGTTCCCTCCACCTCTGAGCATACTCTTTGAATGTCTCCTTATCCTTCTGAGACATAGACCTTAGCTCGTATCTATTAGGCACCATATCAATGTTGTATTTGTACTACTTGCAAATGCTTCACTCGAATCATTGAAAGTACGGACACTTGCACTGTCTAACCCCATATACCATCTCAAAGCGGCACCAGTCAAACTGTCTTAGAAGTAGTGAATCAGTAACTGATCATTACCAGTTTGAGTTAACATCTTTCTGGCGTACATCACAAGGTGGCTTGGTGGAAAATTATTTCCCTTATACTTTTCAAAGTCAGGGACCTTGAACTTCATCAGGATTTTCACACTAGGCACTAGGAAGAGCTCAGCAGCACTCTTCCCAAACGAATCCTTTCCTCTTAGAGTCTTCAACTATTTGCGCAGCTCGAGGAACTGATCCTTCATCTCGTCCATTTTCATATATACACATGGGCCCTCAGATGGATCAGAATGGTAGATGGTATCCTCAACAGGAGGAAAAGCATGAACGATTGGAGGAGGCACTGACATGACCAGGCTAGATGCCAGTAGAGAAACAAATGTGGGTGCATACCCTTCTAGCATAAATTTGAATGGCATTCCCAAGGGAATCCAGCCGGTATGGAAGGACTAGATTGGCTTGCAGCAACTGGGATAGTTGAGGTAGCAACCTCATAAATAACAGTCCCCTAGGGAGGAGTTACAGGGGTTGGTGAATACTGATTCTGCGCGGCAAGAACAAACTCCATCATAGCAGTTAACCATGCAATTTCATCCTTCAACTCTATATTCTCTTACTCTAAGTGTTCCATGATCTTCGGTTGATTAGCGCAAGTGTTGTATCGGTAAGTCAGTTTGGCTGAAGCACAGAAGAATAACCAATAAGACATTTGGCAGAAGCAAACCTGTTATGCAAATGATGCATGGAATGTAATGTTTTTGTTTATTTCAAGGAACATACGAAGTTCTATTTGAAAATATTAAATAATAACAATAGTAACAATTTGATTGACCATAAAATCTCTTTTTATTCATAAAATTTGGAAGAATTACATTGAGCATAATTTCAGAAACCAAACTACAAATACAAGAGAAAAGGAAACTAATCATCATAAGGACCCCTTAGCAATGGTATTAGATTATCTTGTTGTGGGAGCGTGCTTCCTTCGGATGCGTCCTATCTCAGACTCAAAAGATGTCTTCATCTGAGCTTTTTCAAGGACAAGCTAATCAACAATCTTCTTCCAGGCACCGGAAGGCTGATGTAAGACCCCAATTTTGTCCCTAAGATCCCTCATGGCATCATATCATAGCATTACATTGCCTCAAGGATCATTGAACACCTTGCTTCCTTCCCTGTGGGTGGGATCTTTCTTGAGAGTGGTTCTTGATCACCAAGCATTGCCTGCATTTGTATATCATTTCTTTTCTTTTAATCACTAACCAAAAATGTACAGAAATATGTCATTAACCTTTGTTACTTACAGCTTAAGCAGTCAACAGGTCAAGGCAATCAAGTCAATCCTATGAGCAAGAGATGAGGTTTTCATTGAGATATGGATCATGTGATCATTATTTTGAGCTTATATGAGCTAGAGGTTCATTTTGGAGCAAATTCCCCAAGTGGTTGAAGCTCAGGTTCATCAGAACATTTTCAGGTCATCTAAGGGCCTATGCCAGTCAACTGAAAGTCAACTCTGGTTTTTGAATTGGGAAATTGAGTTTCTTCATCCTATTCATGTTCCAACAATGCTTATTCATCATGTTAAACATCAACATTGAAGAATTTGAAGCCAGTGCAAAAGTTTCCAAAAATGGAAAGTGACTTGTAATTTCAAGTTTCCAAAAATGGAAAGTTTTTGGACCAACTTCAACTCAACTTTCCAACATCAAAGGAGCTTCAAATGAATTTTTGTCCAACATGAAAGTTGAATATCTCTCTCTACCATTTCCAAAAAGTCCAAGATCATGAGCATCTGATGAATGGTTGAGGAGATATGATCCAATCATTGCCAAGTGTACATAGAACTTCAAAAGGCCATAACTTTTGATTCATAACTCCAAATTGAGTGCTCCTTTTTGCATATTTCTTCTCATGACATGAAGTTTACAAACCATTCATCACATTGCATAAAATGTTATCACATGATCATTTGCTATTTCATGCCCATTTTGGAGGGAAATTTGAAAATTTAAAACTGGTGCATTACATGAACTAATTTCCATTGCCATTGTGTTGATAAAATGATTTTAAGTGCATTTGAGCTTACATTGGGTACTATTCACGTATGCATGCTCCATACACCACCAATTTTCAATTTTTTGCCATACACCTTATCTTGCTTAATCTCAACTAAACCATGTTTAATTTTGATTAGGAGGTGATTAGTACAGAGTATATAAACTAATCCTAACAGAATTTCAGAGATTTCACCATTTTTAGATCTAGTTTTCATCTCACACTAAATTTTTCTCTCAATTGAAATTTCAATTTCTTCTACATAGCACCTTGATTTTATTAAAGAATCATGATCAACGAGCTTGATTGAGTGCGGATCCAGCTTTTGTTTGAAGAATTCGAGCCATAATCAAACACTTGAATCTCAAGAACATGAAGATGGAGGTGATGAATTGAGCTGGATCTAGGACGTGCCAAGCCTCAATTATTGCACAAAGCTTCAAGTTATCATCTCAGGAGTTGAATTTGATCATTTGAAGCCTTGAATCGTGCATTTTCAGGAACTGCTCTTCAAGAGGTTAAGTTTTCGAACCTCATAATTCTTCAATCCATTGACATGTTTATGTAGATCTTTGAATGCTGATTCTGCTGGTGCTTTTAGAATTAAAAATGATGAAGTAATGGTTGAGATATGCTTGATTAAAGTTTGACATGTCAAAATGTTTTGCATCGATTCTCTTAATCCATGGCTTGTTTGGCTTAGATATTGCTTGATCTATGATGTACGTAATGAGAGCTTTCCGTTGATACCATTTTTAGCGAATTCTGGAAAATATTTTTGAGCTTGTTACTGTGCAACCACCGTCTTCACGAAGAAGACGGTGTTTTGCATCATTTTTTTCCAAACTTCAAAAAATCATATAAAATAGTAAAATCATCCAATTAATTCCAGGGATTTTGCTACTTGTTCATATGAATGTCTAGAATTTTATAGTGTTGATTTTATGATTTTTACCATTGCTGGAATTTGAATTGTGACTATTTGATTGAACATGTGTGCATTTGTGACATTGCTCCATTCTTTCTATTGTGAAATGCTTAATAATGATCCAATTAACTTGAAATTTTATGTGCTATCTCCCAACATGTTGCTTGACCTTTGAGGCTTGATTGTGCATTTTTACCATGTTTCATTTCTGTTTTATGCACATGTTTGTATGGTGTGACAATGGGTATCACATAATTGGATGTCCTGCTTGTGCAATTTTATTTCCATATCAAATGACCTCTGATGATTTTTGTTTTTGGTATGATGATTGTGTTTGATGTGTTGAATGCTCATAAAAATTTCCAGAATTGTTTGAGTCATTTCTGTTTTGATGTGGAATTTTCATTCTTGATGATCAATTATATGCACCTCTTGCTTGCCTTGCCTTCTCATGCTCATGAAATGATGTTGCTTGATGATTTTGACTTAGTCCTTTTTAGGACATGTTCTTGATTGATTAAACATGCTTCATGTTGAATTTTGGTTGTTGTTTTGGCTTTTTGATTCACTTTTGACCCTAGGCTTTGCCCTAGGGGTTTGAACTCACAATTTGAGCTTTGCATTTCAGGTTTCAAGCAATTAGCCACATCGGTTGATATGATCTCATCACTTGAGATACAAGTTATTTTGGTTGACTAACCTTGCTGTTTTGTAGGTCTTTTGGATGGTGAATCAGTTTAGTTTGCTTGCATCTTATGCCTTGCACCATTGTTGTCTGATGATTGGTTGTCTGACTGTTGTTGATTGTTTGATTTGTCTGAATGTAAATATTGACTGGTTTAGCTTTTCTTACAGGTACTTTAGCCGCTTTAACTCATTATATGAGTTGCTTTGCTTTGCTTGTGGTTGGCATACCACTTAGGTAACTTCTTTTCTCCATGTAGTCTGGAAGACCTGCTGTTTTTGGCAGGCACCTGTCTGAAGCCCTCCTTAAGAGGCCATGTATTTGATTGTTTATATTTGTGCCAAGCAGGTTAAGTCCTCTTAAGAGGCAATTGGCAGATAGAAGGGATGTGCAATCCATCCCCTGTTATTCAGTTGAGTACTTCATCTTGCTCACAGTGTGTGTTAACGCATTTTGAATAAACACCCCAAGATCATTGTATATAGAGTCAGTCATTGTGGAATAGAGTTCCTCATTCTGGACTCCCACACATTCTTTGATTCAAGCTCACCCCGGCCCGGGTTAAGAGCTGTGAGGCATAACCCTCATCTCTCATTTCATCTGCTCACCCTAACTCTCAATGTTAGAGGTTAAGAGCCTGACCACCCATTCCACTATTTAGCTTGTTTGTCAAGGTCGATATGACCCCTTGACTAAAGCCCAACCTTAATTGAGCCCCTTTGTTGTGTATAGTGTGTGATAATTGACTGCTTGTTTGCTTATTTGTCCATCTGTGCATAATTGTTTGTGTGTGCCTCTGTGCATTGTTTTCATCTTTGAGCATTAATTGTATATCATTTCATGATCATTGTTCATACTTCGTGACATTTTGTTTTATCCATTGAGGAGTCAATTGTAAGTCCAGCTATTGGCATTTGTTTCCTATGATCATTTCGTGGAGATGGATATAAGACCATTGATTGGCACTCCATATCTTGTTTTGTTTTGTTTGTGAGGAGTCAGATGTAAGACCATTGATTGGCTATCTGTTTCCTATGATCATTTTGTGGAGTTAGATGTAAGACCATTGGTTGGCTATCTGTTTCCTATGTTGCTTTGTGGAGTTGGACGTAAGACCATTCATTGGCACTCTGTTTCCCATTTGTTTTCGGAGTTGGATGTAAGACCATTTATTGGCAATCCATTTCCAGTTTGTTGCTCCTTTGAGCTTGCTTACTTGCTTATTGCTTTGTTGCTCATTCCAAAGGATGGTACTTACTTGGATCATTTACATATGATCTCAAGAGAGGAACTCCTAATGAAGTTTTACTCCTCATCCCCACCTTTTGTTTCCTTACAACCTCCACTTGCATCTTTAACCCAAACCAGAAAACTTTGTGCAAACATTTTCATCTATTTTCAAACTAGAAACCTAGGCCTTAAGCCTCTGATTTTCAAACTTCATTTTCACAATACTTCTTCTGAATTGAATCTAATGTCAACTTTGACCATTTTTGTAAATACTCCTAATTGGTTAATTTCACTCACTCAATTGCTTTTTGTGGCCCTTGTCCACTTCTTGATAAGTTTTCGTACATTAGCCATAGATCTCAATTATCTTAGTGGTTGATGTGAATCTCACCTTTTTGTCCTTAGTGATTGAATTGTAAGACTTCCTTGCTTATTAGAGGGCATAATCCCTCACTAGCAAGTTGAAGTTGTTCTCACATGGTGGACTTGTGGTTGTATAGGTTGAGTTTTCTCCCGTGGATAATGAAAGACCTTAGGGCTTTTGTTTAAAATCAATCCACTTACCTTTTTGGAAATCTTTTAGCCGAACTACGGCGTTTTGATCCTTATCTTTAATGAAAGGTACGTAGGCAATGGGTTCATCCATTCAAACACAAAAATAATAAAAATTGCATATTCTTTTCTCATCCCTTCAATCAATGTTTGCACAAAAAAATAATTTCATAAACAAATAAATTGATACAACAAGTTGTGAAAAGAGGTTCCCTTAGAGTACTAAGGATGTTGTGGGTGCCTAACACCTTCTCACAACATAATTACCCCCTTACCCAGATCTCTGACCTTTTATCGGTTTTCTATGCGTACAACTTCTTAGGCTTTTGTTCGCTTTCTAGCCATTCCTTTGGATAAATAGAAGTGCGGTGGCGACTCTATCTTTGTATGCTTTGCTTTTGATTTAGTCAATAAATCGTAAAGTGACGAATACACCGCTACAGCTGAGGCATACTAGAGGAAGGTGGACCGTCTGGATCTCTCTGCCTCTTCACTGCTCGGTCTTCAAGAAGTTCAATAAGTGCATCCTTGTGTTTCGACTCAAGCTGCAACTTCTCATGCTTTCGGCTTAAAGAATGGAGCCGTTCTTCCCATATATCTCTTTCTTGCTTCATCTTAGTGAGTGTGTCTTCCAACTCCTCCATATCTTGGTTAGGGAGAGTTGATGACTCATCCACAACCAAATACATAGGTCTTTCACAAGCATACGAAATCTTCAACTCCAAAGCTCTCTTCTTCACCCAAATAGTGTAAGTTTCCAAAGTTATACAATTGCATGAACCAAGCCCGGGTCTTCCTTTCCTATGCACACTATGCCAAGCATGGATCATCTTCTGCTTCAAATGTTGGGGATCTTTACCCTCTTGATAGAAAAGACCTTCTAACTAAGTGTTATTAGGTTTGTCTCTCAAGGGGAACCCAAGTTGACAATGAGCCAAAGTAGGGTTGTAGTTGAATCCTCCTTGTGTACCAATGAGGGGCACATTAGAGAATTTTCCACAACTATCAATAATATCCAAGCCACTCAATGCAGAATCAAACCAAAAAATATCATCATTAGTGAGAGACATAAGTCTCTGGGACCACCGTAGACATTGTTTGTTCTCCAAGAATGCAGGCGTCTAAGGCAAGTGCAAAATAAACCACTTGAATAGAAGAGGAACACAACACACAATAGTCCCACCACATTTAGAATTACGCAAATGCAAAGAGAAATACATGTCACCCAACTGAGTAGGAACATGATTCCCAATCAAGAAGATTCTGATGGCGTTAACATCAACAAATCTGTCAATGTTAGGGAACAAGGCTAAGCCATAGATGAGAAACAGAAAGATGGCTTCAAAAGCATCCACACTACCGGCTTGAGCAAAGACAGTAGCTTTACCAATAAGGAACTCAGAAGTCAACCTAAGAATACCTCCTTTCTTGACCCAATGAGCCTCAATTTCATATTTCTTCAGATGAAGAGCTTCAGTTATGATATGAGATATGGGAATCTCCTCCAATCCACTAAAGGGTACTTTGTCAGAAACGGGTATTCCCAAGAAATGAGCATACTCCTCTAACGTAGGTACAAGCTGATAATCGGGAAAAGTGAAGCACCGAAAGGGTCGTAGAACTGAACCAAAACACTCAGAAGTCCTTCAACCACATCAGCAGATAATACAGACAAGAGCTTCCCATGACGTTGCTTGAAGTCTAAGGGGTCTAATACAAAGGACAACAACTTCCTTAGCTCTTACAAACCAGGGCATCTGAAACCGTACTTCTTAGTGTTCCTTCGTCCATAATCCATGGTCTGAAAATATTTGCAAATAAGACCTTAGTTCCTTGAAATTTATTTTTCTGTGATGAATGTCATGATGCGCATGTATGCATGAATGCAACAATCATAAACAAGGGAACACACACAAGGCAAACACAAACAAAGGCTAAGGGATGGATCAAGTCATCATCAAGATCAATCATCCATTTTGGTGGATTATGGTTTTCACCTTATCACACCCAAGTTCCATTGATATTGACAAGACTTGATCGGATCAACCGAGAATCAAAGGGTTTGTTGTGAGTCACGAGCATGGAGGCAGGTTAAGAACCATCCCAAAGGAGTGTACTAAGGATAAAAACTTGTAGATCATGTTCTAAAAAGTTCACAGAGTCTCAATCCCATCTATTGGATATTATAGGTTAAGATGACTGACTCATCAACCCATAATATCTTCAAGAGAAACTCGTCTGAGTGTAGTATCGTGTAACAACTGTTATCAGGACTACACCTGAACAGTCTCCGCACTACGCCCTAAATAGGCCAAGATGGGTTAAATGTTCTACGGTCATTAGCTTCTCGGACCCCAAATCAGAGAAAGTAATGCCTAACCACAAATAACTTGTGTGACATTAGTAACTCCAAAAGGGTCTCCACTTAGTATATGGGTCTCAAAACAACTTGTTAAGGACTACTCCACACAAGTTGAACATGACTATACCATCCTCCTATCTTAATTGCACTCAAGTTCGGGTTAGAACTTATCTCACCACTCAGAGATCACCAAGCACAACAGACAAATTATATCGTATAAACAAGCATACAAGAATCGAATATACAAATATATACACATAAAAAAGTAGGCTAAACCCACTGAGGACTACTCCCTAGCAGAGTCGCCACTTAATTTTTGTAGCGGTAAATTCATGACCATCAAGCTATGGATAAACTTGATGTCAATAAAACCAGAGTCGCCATCGCGCTTTTATTATTTCCAAAGGAAAAGGGAAAAGTACGAAAAAAACTCAAAGATAAGAAGTTTTCAAATCAAAACTAATAAAATGCCAGAGATTACAGGTAAGGGGGTTGGTTACACAGAGGGAAGGTGTTAGCACCCAAAGTGTCATACGTACTCCTAGGAAGCCCTTTTTTATGTGTGTATGTGTTTTTGGTATAAAAGATGTTTGAGAAAAATAGAGTGTGGGGATGAGAGAAGAATTCATTGATTATATTTGTGTGTTTGACAAGACCTTCGGACTTGTGCCTACGTACCAACATAAAAATGAGGGATTAAAACCTCGTAGTTCGTGGTATCAATTTCAAAATGAGTGAATTGTTTTTAATCAAAAGTTGAGTGAAAAGAGGCACAAAGGGCCTAAAAGTTTGAATTAGTGTTAGTTCTTTTTGTCTTATGAAATTTTAAGTCAATATGATTAGATTTATTTACAAGTTTGATTTAAGAAAGGATTTGAAAATTCAATGGCATAAGGCCAAAATTTCTAATTTGAAAATAGGTCCAAGTTTGAAATCACAAGCAAAGAAAGTTTTTGAAAAGGGGAAGAGATTTTGAAATTTAAGAAGTGAGAGAAGATGAAGAGGTTATCCTAAGCATAAAATTATTAGTTAATAGCTGAAAAGATCGGACCAATGGGAGGCAATCCACTAGACAAGAATGTCATATAGAAAACCCACTTTCCCTTTGGACTTTGAATCAAGCAATAATCAACAAGCAATTAGAAATATCAGATATCATGAAGATCAAGGCATCAAATAAAGATAGCCCCATCCAAGCAAGAAAATCCATAGCTAGCAGTCTTCTTTGTCTTCTCATGTATCAGATGAAATACTCCTTGATCAACTCTGGATAAGACATTAGACACAATATCAAAATAACAGTTTGCATCAAGGCAATGTAGTTGATGAGTTCAAATAAATCCCAAGACTTGCATCAGATGAAGGCTCAGTTCAAAATAACTTGGTCTCAGAACGTTGGCATTGGCCAAGTCCTTTTTGCATAGGGAATGTTGCATAATCCTAAGTCCAAAAGTTCAAATCAAGATCAACATTCTACCAAACATTTTTTAGGGTTTTTGTTGTTTATTAAGTATTTTAAGGTCCTAGGACCATAAACACAATCAAAAATACACAAATAAAATATACAAAATCACAATATATGGCTCAAATGAGCAAAGTGAAAATGGCATAAACATAAACAAGTTAAATGAAATATAAATGGCAATGAATGATAAATGACTAGAAATTAAATTGCATAAACTAAATGACTTGAAAGTAAAGCAATATCAATAAGAGTTAGTCAAATGTTAGTCAAGGTTAATTGAATGTTAGTGGTGTTTTGATTTTTTAATTGATTAAGTCACTCTTTAGAGAACACTCAACCATCTATTTACAAGCATGAATCCTTGAACCAAGACATCTTCCATAGGAAGGGAAAAAGGCCAAGTTTCCACACAATACCATGAAAGATGGGAGACTTACAATCTCACTTACTATAATGATATGCCTTTAGGGTCAAATTTAGCTCTATGTTAAACAATCGTAATTGGACTTATGTAGAAGTCACAACTATCTGAGGTCGGGCAATAAAAATTTAGGTGTTAATGCATGTTAGAGATTTGGTATGATGAACCAAACTCCTAAAACATACCACACACTAAAAGGAAAGATCAAAAGGGGTGGACCTATCTCATCCATACTTGTATTGGTTCATCTTACACAAGATCATTGATGAACCAATTAGCCTTAGGATACTTGAGATTTAATTAGTAAATGAAAGGAATGGAAAAGAATAGGGATGAAGATGAATGGGAAGGGGAATGAGAGAAACACAAATTGGTCATGGGAGGAATTTTATCAAATTAAAATCATTCATTCATTTTGGGAGATGAAATATACATTTCATCAATCCCCTAAATCCAATGATTTTAATTCAACAAAAGTCAAATCAACCTTGACCAAGGCCCAAAAAATATTCAAACATCACAAGTCCATAAAAATGGCTCAACATAACTTTTACATAATTAATCAATTAAAAATCAATTAAAAAATGCATTAAAATACAAATTAATTTGGTCAAAACCTAAAACCTCTTCAAAACAACAAATAATTGGCCAAGATATTTATCCTAGGTCAAACAAGGTCAAAGGACCTTAGACAAAAAATTTCATCATTTTCGAAAAGTCAGAAGTATTTTTAAATAATTAAAAATATGCACAAAAATATTTAATTCCTGGAAAATATCAAAATTAATCCAAAAAATAATTTTAATTCAGAAAATGAAAAAGGAAAATATTTAAAGATTTTTGGTGAAAGTCCCATATTTTTTGGATTAAAAATGAAATTATTATGAATTAAACAAAATAAAACAATTAAACATAAATTCAGAAATTAAAAGGAAATTAAAAAAAAAAGGGCCATCAGATCTCCCTCATTAATTGAGGTGGCGGATCTAATGGCCAAGTGTGCGCTTCACACCATACACCTCAGTCAATGCGTCATAGGGATGGTAATCAAAAGGAGTGGCCAGGATTAGAACATTTGAACACGATTTGATGGTCAAGTGGCGTGCCAACACACCACCGGAGCTAGGGCTCCGGTCTTCTTCTCCGGTGGACCTCACCTGAGCGGTCCACCACCAACCACCACCAAAATGAAAAACAAGGACATGGATTTAAATAAAAAATGCTCAGAAGCTCGAATCTGGCCTCAATTTTCTCCAATTTCAAGTATATAAAAAGATACCGAGATTTGAATTTTGAGGATCATGAACTGAGTTGCTTCGATTTGACCTCAAAGCAACTCAATCTTCTTTCCTGCATTGGTAGGACTTCAGCCAACCAAAAATCACAAAGAATAGTGGAGAATCGAGGGAAAGTCGAAGAGATGAAAATTCTGAAATATTACCTTCGAGGGAGTTTAAACCTTGCTTGATCTAGATCTTGATCCCAATTATGCTTGGCTTGGTTTCAGAAGCTTGATTTTCAAATGAAAATATTCAATATTATCCTTTAATGGTGAAGGTTTGGATTGCAGGTTCAAAGCTTGGGCATGAGGTCCTCAATTCTGAGCCATGAGGGTTGTATTTATAGCCAATGTGATTCATTTCCACACACTTCCGAATTTTTCCAAATTTAGCAATTTTCATTGCATGCTTCCTTGGGCGTGTGATAGGCCCATCAAGTGATGTATTCAGGTCCAAAATTTCTTGAGAATCATGCTGAAATCATGTCATGTGGCCATGCATTTGAGTTTGAAATGTGAAGGTGAAAATCATCCAATTGGTCCCTTGAAAAGAACCCATGCGCAAGTCCTTCATTTTTTTGCCAAATGAGGTGATCTTGGACTTTTTGGAAAGGTGAGATCAAGGGAAACAATTTTTATGTTGAACACTTTTCCACTTAATTTTGAGGTGGAAGTTTGGAAAATCAAACATGTTTGAAAATTTTCTAAGTACCAAGTCAAATATTCACTTCTTCCACCTTAAATAACTTTTGTTTTGGGCTTCCAATGGAACATATTCCTTCATCAAAGTTGTATCTCTTTCAAAACTCTTAAATTTGGTCACAAATTTGACCTAATTTGGATTTGGCATGAAGTATTTATGCATTTTAGAAGTTGAGGAAAGTCACTTGTTCAATGGTAATGGCCTAAAATGACCTATAATGTTTCCTCTTGGGACATGCATTTTCAAGTTGAATTTGAACTTCTTCCGAACATAAAAGTGTAAAAGGACATATTTGATTTGATCATGGAATTTGAATGGCTTTCATATCATAAAAATTGAGCAAGTTATGGTCTTTGGAAGTTGACCTCCTAACTAGGATTCACACAAAATGACCTATAATCTTTCATCATACAAAATGACTTTACAAGCAAAACTAGCTCTTGACTTTAACATGAAAGTTTTTTGGAATGTCATAAGGAGTAAAAATTTTATTGGAATCATTTTCATATGACAAAAATTGTAGGATATAGGGTCTAGGGAACCCCAGTTTTGACTAGTTGACTTTCTCTAGTCAACCACCATAAACCAACTTGAAAACTTGACATTATCTTGATATTTAGGACTCATGGATGATCATATATGTGTGATATGATGTAATATTAAGTGTCTGTTGAAATATTTGATCAAATGGTGAAGAAACTTGTTGAAGAAGTCACACAAGATACCCAGATGAATTAGGGCTTCCAAGGCAAAAAAGCTTCAAACTCTTGATGAATTCTTCATTAAAATGATAAGTGAAGATCATGGGGACCCATACATGATGTCTAAAGTCAATGGAAACCATCTCTTGATTGGTCTCCTTGCATTTAGGGTCTTAAACCCTAGTTATGAGCTTGATGGAGCATGGGTGAACTCACACACTACCTACAAAAGCAACAAACTATACATGGACATATTTTTGGTTTTTTGGTTAGTAAATAATGAAAAACAAAGTATGATACAATCAAATTATCTTGGTGACCTCTCCCAATGCAAACCCAATTAATGAGGGGTAAGGAGGATACCAAGGTGTGATCCCAATGCCAATGCATATGATGAGATAGCGTGAGGGATCTTAGGGTCAAAATTGGGCTCTTACGGGTCTTAAACCCTAGTTGTGAGCTTGATAGAGCCTAGGTGGATGCACACACTACCTACAAAAGAAACAAAGCTATACATGGACATATTTTTGTATTTTGGTTAGTAAACAAAGAAAAATAAAGTATGATACAATCAAATGTACTTGGTGATCTCTCCGAATGCACACCCAATGAATGAGGGGTAAGGAGGATGCCAAGGTGTGATCCTAAACCCAATGAAAATAATGAGATAACATGCGGGATCTTAGGGTCAAAATTGGGGTCTTACAGGTTGCATCAGACCCAATGGCTTCTGATGTTCAATCTTCTACTTCTGATAAGTCAAGCAAGCATAAACAAACTTAGTTATGTCCTTCTTCATTCTTGGCCACCAGAACAATTTCTTCAAGTCTTGATACATATTTGTGGCACTGAAATGAATACTTAAGTATCTCCTATAACCTTCCTCAATAATATTCTTCTTAAGCTTGGGTATATCTGGTAGATAAACACTGTCTTTGAACCTCATCACACCATCATCGTCAATTCTGAAGTCACTTACGTTACCCTGATTGATTAACACAAGTTGGTTAATCAATCCCACATAGATCTTCTGGCCTTCTATGATCTCTTCAAGGATACCATTGGTCAACTTCAACATACATAACTTCACACTATTAAGAATCTCTCCACATACCAAACTCAAATCTCTGAATTGCTCAATCAATTCGAACTATCGAACCATTAACATCCACAAATGCAACGACTTCCTGCTCAATGCATTGGCTATGACATTAGCTTTACAGGGATGGTAAATCAAGCCAAAATCATAATCCTTTGAAAATTCGAGCCATATTCAACTCCTTATGATCAAATAGATACTTCAAACTCTTATAAAATCTTCAACACACCACCTAGAACTAAACAAATACTATATCCAAATCTTCAACACAAATACCACATATGCCAACTCAAAATCATGCATGGGATAATTCCTTTCGTGAACTCTTAGCTGTCAAGAAGCGTACGCCACAACTTGACCATTATGTATCAACACACCACCTAGCCCCATATTCGAAGCATCACAATACACAACAAATAACTCACTTGGATTCAAAAAAATCAAAAGTGGAGAAAACGTTAACTTATTTTTGAGTTCTTGAAAAATATCTTCATAGTGCACATCCCAATCATAGGCTTGACCCTTTCGAGTCAACTGAGTCAATGGAAAACCTAACTTTGAAAAACCTTCAATAAACTTCCTGTAATAATCATCCAAACCAAGAAAACTTCTAATTTCAGTAACAGACTTCGGAGTCCCCCATTGGAACACCGCATCTATCTTCGACGGATCTACAACTATATCACCACTAGAAATCACATGACCAAGAAAACTCACTTCTTGTAACCAGAACTCACACTTGGACAGCTTCGCATATAACTACTTCTCTTTCAAAGTTTGCAACATAAACCTCAGATGCTCTATATGCTCCTCGTCAGACTTCAAATATATCAAGATGTCGTCAATGAACACAACCATGAACCGATCTAAATACAGATGGAATATTCTAATCATGTACTCCATGAACACTTCAGGCGCATTAGACACACCAAACATGATTACTGTATACTCTTAATGGCCGCACCTCATTCTGAAAGCAGTGTTCGGAATATCTTTTGGCTTCACACAAATCTGATGATAACCTGAATGTAGATCAATTTTACTAAACAAATAGGAACTAACAACACTAGCGCACCCCACAGTGAAACACTCGGCCAAACAAACTTTTTCTCAACCAAATATTCCAATTGCTTCTTCAATTCACTCACCTCTAAATTCGACATTCTATAAGGAGCCATCGACACAAGACTAATACCCGGTACTAAGTCTATAGCAAACTCAACTTCACATACTGATAATAAATCATTGATATCATCAGGGAATATTTCTGGAAAATCACCCACCACAGGTAGCTCACCAATCACAACTTTACTTCCCGCCTTCATAGAAGCTAATATCATAAACATTATAGCATCGTCCTTCACGAACTCATCCACTTGCTTAGCAAACACAAATACCTCATCACTTGCATCAAACTCTAGAAATGACATTGTCTTGTTGAAACAGTTTATATGAACATAATTGAACTCCAACCAATTAATTCGGAGGATAACATCGAGATTTCAAAAAGGTAGACATACTAAATTGATACTAAAACTCTTACGAAAACAGTAAGTGGACAATTAAAACAAACCCATAAAGTGGTTACCATACCTAGGGCCAGGGTCTCAACAAGCATATTCCCGTTCATATAAGACAATTTTAAACCCAACCTCTCAGCACAATCAAGTGAAACAAACGAATATGTTGCACCCATGTCAATAATAGCAATTAGTGGAATATTATTTATAAAAAACATACCTCAAATCAAATGGTCAACACTAGTAGTCTTTGATCCTGATAGAGAAAAGAATTTCCCTCCAGACTGTGCCTTACTCAGCTTTTGACAACTGGTACTAATATGACCTTGTTCATCGAAGTTATAACAAATTGGCCCAACACTCTTGTAATCTACAACATAATGACTCGTCTTCCATATCTGAAGCATCTCATAACATTATTCTTGCACTCACTCGCACGATGGCCTAAATCACCACACTTGAAGCACTTGACAGAAGCGGGAGTCTCTCCCCCACTTGGCTTTTTCTCATCTGAAGTTGTCTGCTTCCCACTGTCAACTGGAGTACTATATGGCTTTTCCAAATACTAATTCTTTCCCTTCCTCTCACTAACGCTCTTATAATGAGCAAAATAAGCCCCGCAATCCTCATCATAAATCCTACACTTATTCACCATAGTAGGAAACCAATGAATATCCTGATAGTCGATACCCTACTTAATCTTAGGGCACATTCTGTTCTCAAACTTAATGCATTTCGACCCCTACATAGTTGCATCATTGTAGTGAGGGTAGAACTTCACTAGTTCCTCAAACTTGGCGGCATACTCAGCAACAACCATATTTCCTTGCTTAAGCTCAAGAAATTCAATTTCCTTCTTGCTACACATATCCTCAGGAAACTACTTTTCCAATCATTTCACTCTAAACATAGCCCAGATGATCTCGGTGCCAACAACCTCTAGTCTCGGGAGAGTATTGTCCCACCAGTCTTCAACTTACTTATATAACATGTTAGTACCAAATAATACCTTTTGTTCTTCATTATAAGCCATTACTCTAAAAAAATATCGACCTCTCAGAGCCACACCTAAACACCTTCCGGATTATAACTACCCTTGAACGTCCGCGGATTATTCCTATAAAATTTCCCCAGACCAAAGAACTCATCACCTGCCTGATTCTGTTGTATGTGCAGCGCTTGAGCCATTGACTCTAAAGCATCGGCAATAGCGCAATCATTTCTTCCAGCCATTTTGCACACCATCAAACATATATTAGAAGAAACAATGTATCGATTATGCAAACACATATGTCGCATACTAGGAACTAAACATCATTACAAAACCTGGTCGGATGGACCGACCTGCTCACTATGTAATGCCCTAAACCTTGAAACTTGTAAATAAAGCATTACACAAGATTTTAAGGTGTCACCAACAAAAATCTTTGAAAACACATCAAATCATTTGAAACTACGCAACGGAAAAACATTTTTCAACACAACTTCATAAATAAAGTATAAACTTCAAAACAATGAAAGTAACATCAACTTCAAAACATAATAACTCTCATCCCTGGTGTTACACGATCAAAGAAGTAAACCACCAATATATTATAAAGAGAATAAAATAAAAGCGGAGAGTAACTCCAATAATCCACCTTCCAACACACACCAACAAGGATCACTCTTGAGTATCTGCAAGATGTGTATGGTGGACAACATAAGCAAAGGGGGTGAGAAACAACAATCAATTTTAATATGTAAAGAATACTAAGGTAGAGAATATACGACAAGCACACATTCATTACACAATCAAAAATGACATAGTCTCACACCCATTCATAACAACATGCACATATTCGTAATCAGAAAACAACATTATGAACAATCAACTACAAATGCAACTATGTAAAGATACATTCCACAACTGACTCATTATGCATGTGGTACCATTTATGAACACTCAAGTTCATCTTGCTCCTAAATCCCTACCATAAAACCAAAACACACCAAATCGTTACCATCACCATAGATAACGCTTCACCTATTCCCATCTGGAACCAGCTACTCACTCTCGAATCCCCACCATAGAACAAGAACACACCAAAACTGGACCAAAGTTTGTACACCATGATGTGTGACTCTCAAATAACATGCACATATCACCATTATGCACAACATCATTCATCATACACAATAATTAATCAATGTTACGACTATTAACAAACAACACCAAACATCATACTTAACAATTTGCATATTCACAATCATCCAACCATGCTAATTCATTATAACATCAATAGATCATTAGGTAAACAATAATGATTTGTTAAATGATCATACAAGTCATCACATATATCCCTATAGTAGACAAATTACTACAACTTAAATATTTCACCAAGCACTACCATGATGTAGATATGCGTGTTAGCTTTCCAACGCTTTAAACAACGTCTCCTTTGGACTCACGGAATGAGAGATATGACCAAAATCATTGAACAACGCAACAAAAGACAAAACATATTTTTTGGAGATTTGGCCTAAGACAATCGATTGTCATAGCGTGATAATAGATTATCATCAAGTAAGTTGTTGACTTCTCGGCAAGTGTATCGATAATTTTGAAGTAATAAAAAGATCGAGTCCACAAAGGTTGCCTTCAAGCAAGACAAAATGTGTGTAATCTATAGAAAGCTAGTAAAAAAGAGATTTTTCAAGTTTCAGTAAGAAAAGTAAATAAACGAGTAAACAAAATCACGAAAGTGGTCAGGTTGTGTTCTAGAATCTCATATTCCTCTATTTTTGATGTTTGAGGCCTTGTATGAATGGTCTTATCACTATAATACCACGGAGAATTAACAAAACCGTTATAGCCAATCCATCACAAAATAACTCACTAACCACTACTTGGAGCTTTATATCCCTACTTCTCTGACGTAAGCAAGGCTAGGCGATGTATAGAATGTTAATTCTCTATACCATTACTCAGGGTCTCGTATTCCTATTCAACCGATATAAGTACAACAATTGCCCTAGGTCCAACATATAGACTAATGGTCATTATTCCATATGCTCCCAAGATCAGATTAAAAGAGTACCTCACATAAAAAGCATTAAGAACAATAAGCAGTTGAATGACATTATATATCAAAAGGTTTATACAATAGTCAAATCAACATAGAATCCAACAAAAGAGAAATAGGTTCATTATAACACAACAAAACCTAGAGGAGCTTAGCTACTCGTAATGCAATGAAAAATACCACAATTGATAGATATATATAACATATGAAATCCCTTGAAGTGATGGCCTTCAATTACTTCAAATGCTCTAAAAATCACCACTTGTGCTCTCAAAATTGTGCCTTGATCTTGCAATTTCGTAACCCTTGAGAAAGTGTAGAAAATCCTCATTAAAAGGCGTCAGAATGGACCAGAACGCGTCAGAAAATGCCATAAAAAGTGCCTATCACGCGTGTGATACCTCGTATCACGCACGATGCAACTTTAATGACCATATTGCAAGTGCGATGTTGTGTGATGGTGCATGTGATTATTTCTGAAGCTGCATCTTTTTTTTTGCTCCTTTTTCCTTATTCTTTGGTCATTCTTCATTTTGGCTCAACTTTCACACTTAGCTATTTTTCCTCATTCTTTGGTCATTCTTCATTTTGGCTCAACTTTCACTTGTTTTACTCTGATTCTTCGACTAAATATATGTAACGACGGACTGTCATCACAACCCCAAACTTGAATCTTTGCTCGTCCTCGAGTAACTCACCTGCAACTACACATTTCAAGAGACAACAAGTCGCACAATAATAATCGAACATCACCTAATTAAAATTTTCCTTCACCTAACCATTATTCTAACTTCCAACTTCTATCTGGCAAGTTTATAAAATGTCCTCAACATTGACGAGTACTCAACATGTCTCTCCGCTCACTATAACTCACTCAATGGATAGGGTGATCTCTCTTTCAACATGCAAAATCAATTATCCTTAGCTTGATCATGTTCTAATAGAGTTCATCATAGAAATCACAACACGCACAAAATAGAGGTCTTTACAGGTTGTAACTTGGTTTATGTTTGGGTAGGATATTTTTAGAAAAGTAGATTAAACCTTTGGAGTTAGGTGCCTAGTTCTCATTCTATCATCATACCTCTTTGTTCCTTTTTTATGGTACTAGATAGTTTTTGTCCTTCTTATAATATCACTTTTTCTCTTTTTTTTAAAGAAGTTTCTTTTCCCACTTCTTTTTTTTCACAATTTTTTTTAAAGTTTTGGACCATATTCTCTAGTACCCTAACCTCAAACTTAAAACTTTGCTCACTTCCAATAGCAACTCCAAACTTAATATTTTTTATATACTTTAGGAACTATACTTTTAACTAACTCCAAAGAGAGGGTGGAAAGAAAAGATCTTTCAAGTCATATGGCTAAGAATTTTAGGCTACGTCACCGAAAGAAAGGCTAAGGCTCAAAGTGGTTAGTAATGGATATACATATTACTATATGATGGTTTAAAAAGGCTCAAAGTTATAAGAAAAAAAATGCCTCAGTGTGTGTTGGTTAAACCAGATAACTTAATCAAAAATAGATCAAACTAGATAAAAAATAATGCATGGATACACTCAAAACAAAGAAAAGTGAACAATGGAAATTATTTGGCTCAAACCTTACTAGATGAGGTGTCTGTAGGTTGGGTACAAGTCTGTTGATTCTTTTCTCATTCCTCTCCTTTAAGTTGCTAGTTGCTATTGTGATGATCAGGTTTCTTTTTGGATCATTCGTTCAATGCTAAATTGCTAAACTTGCAAATCTGAAAAAACAAAACAGCTATAAACTTGTTTATTAAAAATAACATAGATATTCATGTCAGGGTTACACTTAAGTAGCAAATTACTATTTTAGATGGTCTTGAATAAAAATAAATTAAACTCTATAAAACAAAAACTTATTAAAATGATGGGTTGTCTCCCATCGAATGCTTCTTTTCCATCATTAGCTTGACGTTCCAAGCTTAAAACACGTCAGGCGCAAGGGATACCTCACGCCAGTGAAAACTCCTTTTTTCATTTTTTTGTGCACTTCACTACCTTTTTCTTCCAATTGGTAGCATGTCTTTTTCTTCCATTTAGTAGCATGTCTCTAGATATTCCACATACGGTGTCCACTCATATGCATTAAACGCCACCTTTTCTTTATTGAACTTCAAAATCAGTTCACTTGTCTCTACATCTATTTTTGCCTTCCCGATTGCCAAGAACGGGCAACTGAGAATGGATGACCCTTCTGAATCATTTTTCATGTTGATCACCACAAAGTATGTATGGATGGTCAAACTATCAACATGAACTAGCATATCTTGTACAATACCAAGCGGATGTGTTATAGATGAATCAACTAAAGTGAATGTCATGTTGCTCGGTATGATCTCTCCTATCTTTAATTCCTTAAATTTGGTCAGTGGCATACCATTGATGATAGATCCTAAGTCACATAAAGCATGTGGGATTTTCAACCCACCAATGGTGCAAGTGATGTTGAACTCACCTGGATCCTTCATCTTTGGTGGCACTTTCGGCGGTTCCACCATCTCCTTTTTCTTTGTCATGTTGACCTCTTATGGAGTCAACTTCTGCTTTCCACCTTTCAGCAATTCCTGCATAAACTTAGAAAACTTGGGATTTAATTTTAAGATTTCATGAAAAGATATACTTACCTGAAGTTGTGTCAACACTTCTTTAAATTTTTCAAACATTCCAACCTCATCCTCGTGTACCAGCTTCTTATTAATGATGGGATATAGTGGTTTTATGTAATCTGGTAAATATGGGTTTGCTTCATTCATGATTTGATTCTTTGTTCTCCTTCAAGGAGAGTTTTTGTCTATAATTTGATCAATAGTGACTCCCATTTCCTCTTTGTCACCTTGATTTCCACTTTCCCCATATTCAATTCCACCTTCCTTTTTCTCAATGTCATCCTCTTTAACTATTTCAGCTTCACCCTTTTTATTAACTACCCCAAAATTCGTTTCCACAACCTTGCATGTTTCATTATTATGAATATCAACGGTGTTACTTGTGAATCCTCCACTTGAGCTTGGCAAAGCAACTATTTGTCTGGATAATTGACCAATATGTGTCTCTAAATTCTTGATTGATGCATCATGGTTTCTACTCATAATTTCATGGTTCTTATTTACCTGATCAAAGTTACTTTAAGTGACGTTTAATGAAATTCAACAAGGTATCTTCCAATTGTGATGACTTCCTTTGAAATGGAGCTTGTTGGCTTTGTTGAATCTCTTGGTTAGCATTTGAATTCTGATTATTATCCCAACAAAAATATGGGTGATCTTTCCAACCCAGATTGTACCTGTTAGAATACAGGTTGTTCTTTTGAAAATTAGAAAATTGGACCTCCTCACTTGTCGCTTCCAACGAACACCTTCCATTCGCATGTTCTCCTCCATATAAATCTCACCTAAGTGTTGTACCTGGCTCACGTTAGCTTTAACTAAGTTGCTTTCAGCTATCTTTTTATTTAACAATTCAATCTGAACTAAAATAGCAGTATGGGTATCAATAGCTAACATACCTTTAGGTGTGCCCATATTTTACATCTTGACCGACCTTTCACTTTTGGAACAGTACTCGTTCATACCTATCTTTTCAATAAGGCCTTTTACTTGTGGTTCGGTTATATGGCGGATAGTACCTCCTGCAGAAGCATCCAATAACATGTGATTTTGAGTCTTGACACTTTCGATGAAGTTTTGCATCTACTCCATATTATTCATGTTGTGATTCGGGCATCTGTGTAACAAAAGTTTAAATCTTTCCCAAGAGTCATAAAGTGACTCGGTTTCCTACTACTCAAAATTCAAAAAATTTGCTCGGCACTTAGTAAGCTAAGTAGTAATGAAAAATATTTCTAGGAATTTATCCTCCAATTCATTCCAAGCCCGTATTGTTCCATTCGGAAGGCAAAGTAACCAATCTTCTCCCTTCCAATCAGTGAGAACCCAAACAACCTCAATTTAACCTAGTCTTCAGTGACATCAGTTAGTTTGCACATTGAAGTTTGTATGCACCCATGGGTCTCTAATTTTGTTTTTGTCGAACTAATTTTCTCTTAAACCTGAAAGTACATCATTTTTAATGTCAAGGTTAGTTGGGTCTGCCAGTACAAATACTCTTGAAACTTATCCTTCATCGGTTTGTTTATATTAACCCTCCATAGTTAGGGATTGTGCAACTGCCATTATGATGACTTCTTTAAAGTCAGAAGAACTTGATAGTTGCTCTTCTTCTGGTATTCCTCCGTCCAAAGTTTCTTCTCTAACTGCTTTTCTGAGAGCAAGTGTGGTTCTGATGCTTGTCTGGCTATATATAAAATATAGTCTGTCGGGTACTTGACTGCAAGTGCACAGTCCAGTCGCTTTAGTTTTAAAAGATATCGATCCCACAGGGACCTATGGTCAAATTAGTGTTACTAATGTCACTATGTTTGTCTAAGGGAATTGATTAGTAGAAGTTCGGGGGTAATATAGTAAATCTAAGGGAATTTTGGTTTTAAGAAGGAATTTATGGAGGGAATTAGTATGCAGCGCATTAATTTTCAAGGATTCGATAAGTCACCGGTGAATAATTTAAATGTCAAATATCTCTCAGTAGAAAATGTTTATTTAAAAGACTTTATCTCACACTCTCGTGGTTGTTGATTCGGCCTATAATTTTAAGTCAGAATGTACGCTCTCGCTGTCCCATTTGAAGTCAAAATTACTTTTTGAAAATAAATAAGTTCTAATTGCTTTTAAAGTGCTCTCGCTGTTTTTAAACCCAATGCCTAATTTTTACTATCCAGCTCGAGCCTCACGCTCTCGCGATTGTTGGTTCTTACCTTAGTTAATTTCCCACTCTCGTGGCAAAATCGTATTAAATAGCTTTTCACGTATTTGTGATAAAGTTAATTAAATTTAGATTAAAAACTTCAGCCTAAAAGGTTATTTGAGAAAAAGGGTTTTCACCGGTTATTATTAAATCTCATCAGATTAAGTTCCTACATACCGATACCGGTAGTTTAGCCGGACATATTAAATAAAGAAAACGCAAGGCTTAAACAGATCAACATTGCGGAAAACATGCTTATAATGATAAATGGGCAATAACAATAATAATTCAATAAAAACCTGAAGATCGAGGTAATAGAGTGTAGCGATTCTTGGAGTACTTGAGCAGTCCTCCACAAGTCGGTAGGCTTTGCTTCTTCAATACAAATTACTACTAAAATTAAATAAAGTGTAGTAGTTCCCCAGTGTAGGAAACTACTACTATGGCTAACTGGAAAACTAACTGGAAAAAAGGGAAACTCTAAAAAGAATGGCGAATACAATAAGGCAACGGAAACAAAGTTGCTGGAAAGAAAAAAATGTTAAAAGCTAGAAAGCTGAAAACTAAATTACAGAGCGTAAATCTCAAAGTAGGCGTATCCAATTTTTCCCATTTGGGTCCTTTATATAGTGTCCATTAGGTCTTGGTGGTTGAGAAAATCAGGGGAGACTTGGTCTTGAGTGACGAATCAGTGGGAATAAGTTTGTTGAGGAGATTTAATATGGGTGTTGTGGATGACTGTTTCAAAGTGCACTTTGTGGCCGCGTGACGCTCGTCATGGGCCTGTGACGGTCGTCACAGCCTGGGTCGTGACGAGCGTCGTGAATCTGTGATGGTCGTCACATCAGCAAAATTTGCAGACTCTGTTTTTCTGGTTTTTTTGTGCTTTTCAACGTGTTTCTTCTTGTTTTTCTTCCTTTTCTTCATTTTGCTCTTTAGTGCATGGAGATTCAAATACCTGCAAAAACAACACGAATACTTGCGCAATAATCGGGATATTAATCGAAATGGTGTGAACTTTGAGTATAAATTAAGGCAATTATCCGATGTGTTTTCGCGTTATCAAACTCCCCTAAACTTGAATCTTTGCTTGTCCTCAAGAAAACACAATTTGAAAAATAAAGTTAAACGCGAATACATTACCCGTTCGTACGTGGTTTTCAGGTGGGTTGTTAGGATGTCCGATATTGAGTAAAACACCAAAGGTACTGTGACGACACGAGCTTTCGGCTTTAGCATATATCTCTCCTTTACACAAGCCAGTTCGAATCATGCTATTATAGCTCGACCTAGTGTCTCCGTTTCTATTTCACCCGGTTTCATTCTAGCGCAATCACATTAAGCCCTTTGCCTCCGCACGCACTTAGTGAAGTAGCCGATTAGTGACTTTGATCCTTTTCTTAGCACGGGGGTTTGGTACACTAGTGTGGTACCCCTTTATATATCCCCTTTTCGAAGGTTGTGGGGGATCGAACCGTAGTTCGCCCTACCGAGTCCAGTACCAGGTACCTCTGTACCAACCAACTGGGGTTTCTATTCCTTCTCTTTGCATGACTTTGCAACCTTTTGTATGGTTCTTTTATCAATTTATTGATAGCAACAGTATGAAGGAGTTTCTTAATTTGTAGGCATCAAACACTTATATTCATCGGCTTTCCACGTGGTTTGCGCTTGAGACGATGCTGACTGCTAGTATAAACTACTAGGGGTTAATCTAGAGTGGAGACTTAAGGTGTCCGTATAATGGTTATTCAAACTGATTTGGTAGAAATAAGGGATCTAGGGTGTCGGGACGGTATCAATCTTGTCAGATCTTTCTCAGTTTTCCTAAGAGAATCTCCACAAGATAACCTATATACTCGTAGGGTATGCATTTAATCTTAAGGAAAAAATTTGTTATGCCAAAGTATGTAAAAATGATTGAAAAGGACAAGCAAAAAAATTTGTATTGGCTGAAAATATTAGCAATAGAAACAAGTAGAGGAGTGATAAGGATTTCCTCCCATATTTAAACAATGCATTTTCCTCAATGTGACAGTGTACAAAAGTAAAAAGGAAAGAAACAAAAATCACTGCTTGTCATTACGCGACTGGCTTCTTCGTGCTCCGGCTCTTGCTCTTGCGCGCTCACCTCGTCCTCGCTAGGTAGGATCCAATCCTACGTGCTGAGTGTATTCCTGGATGGCATCTACGCGATAAGTCAGGGACCTCATCTGGTCTGAAAGTTCCGCCATCCCCTCATCATGCCAGTTAGCATAATCGTGTTGATCCCGCTGCATTTGCTGGATCACTTGCATCATTTCTGTTTGGCGGTCTTCCATTATTTGATTGTGTCGTAACATCTCGGCGTAGATGTTTTCCATGGAGGCGGGTCTTTGTTCGCTTCTTCGTTGTCCTCGGGAAGAAGTCTCTGCAGCGTGCTCTTGAGGTGGTTGAGGCATGCCTCTGTCAAGCTCCTCTTCGACTTCATCTGTACCATTACCAGGGTTTTCATCGTTTGGATCGGGGGCCTCCAGATCAAAAATCCAATTTGCCATTTCTCTTGGATCTGTGCGGTTCCTGTTGGGCATGATGATGCTCCGTACTGTCTTGTTTCTAACAACAGGATGATACTTCCCATCCTCTCTTGCTTTGGTAAGGTGCGAGGCACGACAGTAGTCGATGTCGAGGAATTCTGCTTCCCGGGCTGGTAGGTTGGCTAGCCTATCTCCCAGGTTCAAACATAATGCTATGGAGGTGATAATTCCCCCACAACAAAACGCCTGGATGCCTCTCATACAAGCAGCCTGGATGTTGGCTAGTAGAAAAGGAGTAACATTGAATGCGATTTGGGCAAACACATAGTGAAGAAGGAAAAGTTCCTTGGAGTTTACCTTGTGATTGCTGACTCTTCCAAAAACTGTGTGCCCCAGGACTCGGTGAAAGTATCTAATGGTTGGGTTGTGGATATATGTTGCGTTAAACGTATCCCAGCTCGTTGCGTTCATGTTGGTGAGGTTGTGCCAAACTTGGAATGCTATCTCTGACCATCCTTCTGGGATGCAGCAGTGAATTCCTTCTCCATGTCGGAAATCAAGCATTCTCGCTATCTGGGTTTGATTAAGGGAATACTCGGTGCCGAACATTCTAAATGTGGCTACACCGGTGAGATATTGGGTAGCGCCAGGGGGTGTGATGTATGAGTAGGAACTCAGAAATTCTAGGGTCGGTACTTCGTAGGTTGGTTGCGGTGTGGTACAGAGCTGCGTCAAGCTGGAGGCAACTAGCATCCATTCCACACCCTCCAAAAGTCCTAACTCCCTTAGGCATTCATGCTCAACATACCCCGTGGCTTGAACGGAGCGTTGGTAGAACTTGATGTAGTTGCTTCTTTGGCGTTCGTCGGCTTCTCCATCACGGAATATAACGGTTGAAAGGTCGGGAGTAGCTCTTTCTTGACAGGCCATTGATGAGTTGTAGGAAACTGTTGGTGTTGGTGGGTGAGGTGGAATATTTGTGAGTTACACGCTTGAAAAAAATGTGAAGAATTTAATAGATGAAGAGCAGAATGTAAGAGAGTGATAATTGGTGAGGAAGAAGAGAGAAAGAGCGCCTGCATTTATAAGCGAGCTCTCTGGAACTCGTGACGGTCGTCACAGGAGTGTAACGGTCGTCACGCGCAACGGATGCGTAACGGTCGTCTGCAACGGTCATATGCTCGTAACGGTCACTTTCATTCGTGTGACGATCGTGGCAGATCCATGACGGTCGTCACGTCTGTGAGACGAACGTCACCCTATAGTGACGGTCGTCACACGCTGAATTTCAAAAAAATCTCTGGCATAGGTTGCAGCAGTATTTGATAGCAGCATACATGATAGCTAAGCAATTTTAATTTTAACAGCATAAATGCAGAAATAAATAAATAAATAGATGAAATAAGCATAATTATATGAATATAAATTGAATTAATAAATTGAAATTAAATGTAACATAGGAGAAAAATTGTAGCGATAACATATCAAACAAAAGCAATAGAACAAAAGTAATAAAATAAATAAATGCGCTCCCTCCCCCACACAAAACAGAGCAATGTCCTCATTGCTCAATACGAGTAGGAGAAATCAGTGGTCAGTAGTATTAGCCACGTTTTTGTCCCAATGCAACGACAGCTTCGTTCAGATAATAAAACTGCTCAACGGCTATATCCATCAGGCCTAGGACATCAAAGCGTATGCGCTTTATCTCTTCTTTCACAATGGTGATGTCAGCTTGGAAAGCATTCAGACGGGTGATGAGCATCGCATGATTATCAGCACAAGATGGAGGAACCGGTTCAGCAATGTTATAATAGTTAGGAGGTGTTTCAGGGCCAGATTCTTCCTTATGGATAGGGTCATTGATACACTCATATTTAGGTGGGGTCGCAGAAGGTGAAGGTGGATCAATAGGGTGTTCCTCTAAGTCGTAGAGCTAGTTATCGCGGTTGTGAACACTCGTTTTCTCATGGTTAGGCAAGGTGAATAGTCGAACCACTTCGTTATTGATTAGATAATCAAAGGTATTCGTTCCAATGTTTCCTATGATTCTTCGGTCAAAGCAAAATTCGATATCCATTGGACGGATGTTTCCAAAAGGTATAAGCTCATAAAGTGGGCGTACAAGTCCTATGGCGTCTACTATCATGGTTACTAGGCCACCTATGATTATTGGGGTACGGTTATTCTTAGCAAGGTGGACAAATCTTTCCATCAAGAATGTTACTATATTGACATGTCGACCTTGATCGACACAAAGCAGGATGAAGAGTTCATCGCGGGACACTAAGGTGTTATTCTCTTCCTTACCAAATAAGGTGTGGGCTAGTATTTTATGAAAGTATCGGATAGCAGGGTTATGGATCTTTTGTGAGTGCATCTCATTCGGGTTTGGGTTGGATTCTCCGGATATGCAACCCCATAAGTCATCGAGGTCAATGTCATCGATAAGGTCCTCCTGGCGGATAGTAAAAATGAAAGGGCCACTAGGGAATCCTAGGAGGTCAGCAAGGTCTCGACGGGTGTAGGTGAAGTCCATGCTAAATAACCTAAAGGATATCAACCCATTGTTAAGTCCGTAACCATGCTCAGGGATGTATACAAGGGAACTCAGAAATTCTAAGGTTAGTTCACGGTACGTGACAAACCGTCTCTTAATGGTTGCGTTCTCCCACCCAATCTAGGGCCTTCAAAGCCCTAATTCCTCAAGGCATGATCTCAGGGAGCTTCCCCAAGCCTTCATCTTGGTCTCCAAAGCCCTAGTTATGAGATGGTGAATCAGATGAACTTAGTGGCTTGACTGTGCATTCATGACCCCTCAAACTTCACACATTACCAATTTGCTTGACCTAACCTCTCTTGGAGCATTGGTCTTGGTTCAAAGTCATTGGTGTTATTCATTTGGCTGTGGACGCATCTTTGATCCTGGTCATTTGAACAACCAAACTTTTGGTCTTTCAAGCCACTTCTAGTCATGTTATTGGTTCATGGATACTATATCAAAACCCTAACCTTATGGCCTCATTTCATGGCCTTGTTCATACACATTATCAGTCAAGTTATTTTCTTTTCAAAAGTCAAACATTCAAGTCATGATTAAACCAATTGTGAAACCAATTTCCAATCATTTTTCAAACCATTTCAATCTATTCCATGTCATTTTAAACCGTTACATATGATTCTACACAAGAAAATACAAAATTTGACATTTTTGACCAATTGTTGACTTTGGTCAACGATTGACTTTTTGGTCAACTTTGACTAAAGTCAACCCAAAACCCAAATGCCCTAAATTTTCACCCTAATCATCAATCCATTGTCCATTTACAAGAAAAACACAAAAAAAATGAATTTTGACTAATTGTTGACTTTGGTCAATAGTTGACTTTTTGGTCAACTTTGACCAAAGTCAACCTCCCCATTTTTTGGTCATCCAAAACCTAATCTAGCCTTTTGCCTTGATTCTTCACCCAATTTCCATGTTTGGTTGTGGTATCTTTTGGTTGCTTCATTTCCAAGTAAATGGCCTTGTTTTTACCTCATGCATACCATGCCTTGTTTGACATGTTGGCTCATCAAATCTTGGCCCTAGTTTTCCCTGAACCAGGTCATAATATAGCACACTGCAGCATCAATCAATCCATCATCTAATGCCTAATCCAAATTCAATGTCAAGCTACAATGAAAAGCATGGACTCATCGTAGGGTAATGTATGATACATCAGTTCTTGCCCTGGCTTGCTGCAGTGTACATGTTCAACAATCCTGCAGCATCCCATGACTAGATACATTCATATTCCTACATCATCTTGAGCCTTGGAGTGGCATTCAGTCCATCAATAAACAATAGGCCATAGCCATTTCAAACACAACTAGTACTGCTACATCATCATGACAACCAGGCATCCAAATGGTTCAACAACTTGAACATCAGACCATTGCAACATGCAACCTCCATAATCTTGTTGCAACAACCATAACCTATCCTGCAGAAGAGCCAACTCACGATAAAAAAACTAGTCAAATGGTGAAACAAGTGAAACTTTGATTGCAAGGCAGCAAACCCAGGGTCAAGGTCACAAAGAATCTCCCAACAACATAAAGTTTAATGGAAAGCTCAAAGCCAAGATGCCATGATGGGAAATTTGAATGTGGCTCATGACAGACAAGCCAAAACATGGTTGAGTTGTGACCACCTGGTGCAAACCTTGGCAGTACCTAATGCTTCCCTTTGAGGTATAACATGCCAAGACCGGTGCAGAGCAAAGCATAACATTAGACTTAAAACCAAACATGTTATAAACTAAAGCCAAACGTGCAGGGTCCTTGTATTGCATAAACCAAACCACCACAAATCCTGCAGCAAACAGCACATGAAAATATCAATTTAAGCTACAAAAATTTGACCAAGCAATGCACAATAAGCCTAACCAAGTCCAACTTGACCTGCTACAATACAAAGCTGCAGCAAACACCACAAACCTTGGCCTAAGTCAATGCAGCAACCAATAGCATGTACACACATACCTCAATCGACAATGTTGCTGAATTAAAAGCTTCATTATGTGCTAGGTCAAACCACAGTTGAGACAATATGACTACCATACCATGGGCAGGCCAGGCCACCACATGGGACTTCAACCTAGCAGCATTTCACAAGCCAGTGTTGCACACAACAACAACTTGCAGCTCATTTGCATCCTAACCATCTCAACATCCTTGCACCAAACTTGTAGTACACACGACATATTGCCAACTCAAAGCCATTTGCCCTGTTGTACCTTGCTGCAATGCCAAACCTGCACAAGCTCAAAACCAGAAGAAAGAACAAACCAGTGAATAAATGATGCAGGCCAAGTGCAAGCACATATTCTATCAATCCATACCATGAGATGTACCTCAACATGGATGTAATCATGATTTGCACAATAGCAATGCCACTCTGAACCTGCAAACCACAACATTGCCTAGTCCAACCACAACCTACCTTGGTCCAAAAACTCTTGCATCAAGCTAAGAAAACAACACTACATGCATGCATCAAGTCCAAACTGCTGTAGTACACCATGAAGACATCACAATAGGAGCAAATCAAAGCAGTCATATTGGTCATCATGATTCACCCTGCATCCAACACCAAGTCCAGACTATTGCAGCAAATCCATAAAATAGTGATAATCAACAGCATGGAAATGGTTAACATGAGTGCAGTTCATCATCATTCACAATGTGGTAGAAACAAGCACAGTCATCATGGATAGCATCCTGCAGCAAAACCTCATACCACATCATCCTGCAGCAACACTGCATACCAAGGCCTGCAACATCCATGTTCATCATCAACCAAGCAAACATCATCATTGCACTAGGTAAACAAAAGCCCATAGATTCATCAAAGTCAACAAAACTGGGAATAAACCACGCAAATCATTGCAATATCCAAATCTGTAGGAATAGAGTAAGTGCAGACACACATCCACCATTGACCATGCATATTAGATCGTGGCATAGTGACTAGAGTTAGAACATCACCTAAGAACAACCTTGCATTATGAACAACCAATGAAGCAATGCAGTAGTATTAACCAATAACCCACACATGGCCCTTCACAAAGTTTCAATTCACAAGCTTGTATTAGAGAAGAACCTGTTCAATAGGTCATCATGTATATTGGAGTTCAATTCCACTTAAGTGTTACCTACAACAACCAGTCATTAACCTTAATTAATTAACCAAGTCATAACTAACTGAGTGAGGTGCAACTAACTGAGTTCAATCCTAACTCAATGAGCCAAGGGTAACTAACTCCAATCCTAAGTCTAACTGAATCCAAACCTCACTCTAAGCCTAGCCAAATCCCAAATCTCATCTCTATTTAAATAGATACATCACCATTATTCAAGGACCTTGAACATTTTTGCTCGAAACTCACTGACCCTGCAACCTACTCCCTCACCATCACCAAAGCTCTCTCTTTCTCTCTCTCTCAAAAAGCCATTAAAGCTTCACATTGAAGCTTCAATCTCGCTTGAGCTTAACCACTACATCTTCATTTAATTGCTCACTATTATCAAGTTCAGTAGAAGAGGAGGAAGAAGAAACGTGCAAAACAAGATCAAGAACTCACCGGCGAGTTATTCTCATCGTCTTCTCCAGTATGTAATTTTCGTTTCACTCGTGTTTGCTTGCTTTGAGCTCGTCGGTTAATAGTATTTGGTATGAGAAGTAGAAGCCCTATGGTGTTGGAGGTTAACTGATCCCAAATTCCATATAATTTGAACTTAGACACTTAGGGTTCTTCCCAAAATTCCTTCGATTTGGCCAATACAGTGATCAATTACCAAAATCGTCCCCATTTCCATCATCAACGCATCTTTATGCACAAATTGGTGGTTAGACCTTAGGTTTAGCTACCACCGTCGTCGGCGCGGTGGCTCACGGTGAATGAACGGTGAGATTGAGGGAGGGAGAATGAGCGCACGGTCAAACCAATTCAAATCCATTGGGATAAGTCAACATGGAGGAGTATTAGGCTTAACCTTTTCAGCACATCGAATTACTTTCCATACACTAATATTGCACATACACCCACAACGTTACAAAGGAAATGGAAAACGGGCTTCTCCATGGCCTGTTAGTGCTTTTGCTAGCTCACTATTGTATTCAGTTCGCACCCCCCTATTTGGAGCGATTGTGGGAACATTGGGCTCAGATGGCCCATTTCCGTTTTTATTGCGCATACCCCCCTGTTTTGGATTTCTTTGGCTGACCAAAAACTTAGTGGGCTCAATTGGCAGCCCAATGACCTGAATTTCAATTCTCACCCCATTTAACCATTGCCCCCATTTTTCATTTTATTCATTTCTTTTATATTTCTTAATTGTTTTCTTTATAATTTGATTAATTAGGATAATATTAGCTTAATTAGATTGATTTAGACAATTAGGATTAATCTAGATTTTAGAATTTTAATTAGAATTTCAATTAATTCACATTTTTAGAATTCTCATTAGAATTAATTAGGACTTTTAAATAAAAATTTAATTAGGTTTTTTATTTAGATTTTTCTAGCTAAGAGCAATTAGGCTTGATTAAATTTAGAGCTTGACATTTCTTAACATTATGTTAAATTTCCACATTAGGTTAGAATCATTTTTAGGTCATGAATAAAATTAGATATATTTTGGTAAATGACCATTTTGCCCTTATGAGCCTCATTTTGGTATTTTGTGATAGAATTGCATGATCCCCTTAAGATTAGAAGGTGACATAAAAGTTAATAATTTCCTTATAATTTTAGGACTTAACATAGAACTTTAATCAACATTTTGACCAATTTGCACATGCTCCCTTAGGACTTCTAACTTAGAATTTTCAACCAATTTCTAATGCATGATCCATTAGGGTAGTTTCTAACAATTACTAATTTTGATTAGATCCAAACCTAGTTCCAAAATAAAACAAACCCCATGATTAAATTGATCAAAAGAAATTTTGATTAATTAAATCCTTTGAACTTGTATAATCCCACAGTCTAAATTGAATGACCAAAAGACCTTTGGTCACTTAATAAGACTTTTTTTCCAAGTTGTGGAGCTCAAGGCCTCAAGACAAGATCTTCAATCAAGGCATCCTCAGTCATACCAAGCAGCGGATTATTCAAGCACATCAAAGGTGGCATCTTCAATACTTGTTAAATCAAAGTTAGAAGAGTGTGACGTGAGCCTTAAGCAATAGAGAAGGAATGAGACTGGAGTATTCCTACCCCCATTCTGAGTATCTTTCGGTATGGGACGTATGACCTAACACTCATCGTATTTGAAGGAGAAGGGCGATCCAAAATGCAGCGGAATTTAAAATTTTTCCTTTAGTGATCCTTACGAATGGGCATGATCAGTGATAGAATTGTTACCTCTTGTGGCGATTGTAACCTTTCATGCAGATCTACGGAGCGATCACGAATGTTGAACGAAGACAACGCCTCTACTCAGTCCACACGAACGGATTCCTTCAATCTCAGTGCTAGCTGCTACGAATGAAGGCTTTGAGTGAGAGAGAGAGAGAGAGAGAGAGAGAGAGAAATGAAATTGCAACTGCACAAATGCTTCTACACAAGGGTTCTATTTAGAGAACCACTTATGTGGGCTGCAAGCTAAAAAGCCCACTCAAGTGTATGTAGCCCATATCTTATAATATGCCAAAATCACTTAAGCGCGTGGTACCTTACCATATTTCGTATTCTACTTAAGTACACTGTACCTTACGATGTTCTACAATTCACTTAAGGGCATCGTACATTACAGTATTCCTTAGTTACTCTATCTCTCATCAATTTGTCCTTTTGTGTGTGACCCTGTAGGTTTTCACGGCATTGGAAATTATATTAAATCACGTATTTAACATAATAAACAGTGAGCGGTATCTAGCAACACATCACTGCTACCCAAGACACGAAAATGTCATATGATCTGACAAATCCTTTTGTGATAATACTTATGTGTACAATTATCCTTTTGCCCTTATGTCTATATTGAACACAAGGCATAGACCGTGTCATCCTTGTCCAGTTCAATATTGGACCCATAGACATTTATCATGTTACGCAGGATGGGCAAATTCCATCTAGGTCACTCATGTCCCTTAGCATACTTCGTGGACTACCCATCAACTGTCTTTATGTTCATCCAGTTACGAACAATGTTTGATCAGTAATAAGGCACTCGACTCTACATCTAGGATCCATAGTGGTTTCAGGTCGAAGGGTGGTATACACCATTATCACCATGAGAATAACTTATGACACTTTGCATAACATTCTATATAGTATTCTCATAGTGGGTCAATCCAATATAAATATTACTCTTAATATTCATACCTATGTTTAAGACTTGATAACTCCTTATCCATGATCCATGAGATGTGATCATCAGTCTATATACATAATAGTCTTAATGCTTTAATGTTATCCCACTTCACAATAAAGCTCGACTATGGATACTTTAAGAATAGTGTCCTTATGTTTAATGTGATCTCATGATTAAGTCACACTTGATACATTAAACGGACTATCTATTCTAGGGACTTTATTAGACAAACATAATAAAGAAAAAGCCTTTTATTATTAATAAATAATTCGATACAAGTACCAAAAGTATTGGCCTCTAGGGCTTACACCAACAATCTCCCACTAGCACTAGAGCCAATCAGGCATACCCCTAATGCCCATAGATCTAGTATGGCCATCATGCTTCTGCTGCGCAAGAGGCTTTGTCAGTGGGTCAGCAATATTGTCAAGTGTAGGTACTCTGCATATTTTCACATCTCCTCTATCTATTATCTCTCGAATGTGGTGATAACGCCTAAGTATGTGTTTGGATCGTTGGTGAGATCTAGGTTCCTTAGCTTGTGCGATAGCACCATTGTTATCACAATAGAGACCAATGGGATCCACAATGCTAGGAACTATGCCAAGTTCACTAATGAACTTTTTGATCCAAACAACTTCTTTGTTGTACTTGAGGCAGCAATATACTCGGCCTCAGTTGTAGAATCAGCAATTGTGTCTTGCTTTGAACTTTTCCAACTCACAACGCCACCGTTTAAGCAAAACACATAACCAGATTGCAATCTAAAGTCATCCTTATCTGTCTGGAAGCTAGCATCGATGTATCTAATTATAGCCAGCTTTTCCTGACCTCCATATATCAAGAATGAGTCCTTAGTCCTTCTCAAATACTTAAGGATATTCTTGACAGCTACCCAATGAGCATCACCAGGATCAGATTGGTACCTACTCGTTGCACTCAAAGCATACGAGACATCTGGTCGAGTACATAACATGGCATACATGATAGATCCTATTGCATATGCATATGGAATCTTATTCATGCGATCCCTTTCTTCCTTAGTTGAAGGGGATTGTATTTTTGATAGACACAAGCCATGTTGCATAGGTCATGTACACATCCTCAAGAAGATTCCCATTAAGGAAAGCAGTTTTGACATCCATCTTCCATATTTCATAATCATGATATGCAGCGATAGCAAGTAAAATCCGAACAGATTTAAGCATTGCAACTGGTGAAAAGGTTTCATCATAGTCAACCCCATGAATTTGTTTATATCCTTTTGCAACCAGTCTTGCCTTATAGGTATGTACCTTACCATCCATGTCAGTCTTCTTTTTGAAGACCCACTTGCATCCTATAGGGTTAACTCCTACAGGAGGCTCTAGCAAGGTCCAAACTTGGTTTGTGTACACGGAATCCATTTCAGATTTCATGGCTTCTAGCCACTTCTCAGACTCGGGACCAGTTATGGCCTCTTGGTAGGTCACAGGCTCATCTTGATCCATGAGTAATACATCACCTTGATCAGTTATGAGATATCCATATCTCTCAGGTTGGTGACGTATCCTGCTTGATCTACGCTGGTCTTGTTCTACTTGAGCAGGTTGCTCTTCCATAACTACTTGTGTTTCCTACTCTAATTCCTCCATAGGTGTATCGATGCTTTGTGATTCTTGAATTTCTTCAAGCTCTACTTTCCTCCCATTTATTCCTTTGGAAATAAAATCCTTTTCTAGGAAAACTCCAGTTCGAGCGACAAACACTTTGCCCTCAGAAGGATTGTAGAAGTAATACCCTCTTGTTTCTTTAAGATACCCCACAAATAAGCATTTGTCAGATTTTGGCTCAAGCTTAGTTGAAATTTATCGTTTCACATAAACTTCGCAACCCCAAATCTTCATGTAAGACATATGTGGTTTCTTACCACTCCATATCTCATATGGTGTCTTCTCAACCTTTTTGGATGGAATATGGTTAAGTGTGTAAGTTGCTGTCAATAATGCATGTCCCTAAAAGGAGTTTGGAAGATTGGCGTGACTCATCATGGATCGGACCATGTCTAACAGGGTTCGATTTCTTCTCTCGGATACACCATTCCATTGGGGTGTTCCAGGAGGAGTAAGTTGGGATAGGATCCCACACTCTTTCAGATGTTCATCAAACTCTAGGCTTAAATACTCACCACCTCGATCTGATCAAAGAGTTCTAATATTCTTACCTAGTTGGTTTTGTACTTCATTCTTGAATTCCTTGAACTTTTCAAAGGACTCTGATTTGTGTTTTATTAAATACACATAACCATATCTACTGAAATCATAATCAAATGTGATGAAGTACTAAAAACCTCCTCTGGCTGGTATGTTCAGTGGTCCACATACATCAGTATGTATGAGGGCCAAAAGATCATTAGCTCTTTCACCTTTTCCTGTGAATGGAGACTTTGTCATCTTTCCAATTAAACAAGATTTGCATGTCTCATATGATTCATAATCAAAAGAGTCCAAGAGTCCATCTTTATGGAGTTTGGAAATGCATTTCTCATTTATGTGGCCTAATCGACAATGCCAAAGGTAAGTTGGATTTAACTCATTAGGTTTCATCCTTTTAGTATTAATGTTATAAATAGGCATTTCAAGATCAAGGACATATAGTCCATTGTTCATTTGTACAGTAGCATAGAATATATCATTCAAATAAATTAAGCAACAATTGTTCTTTATTATAAATGAAAAACCAAACTTGTCCAAACAAGAAACGGAAATAATATTCCTGCTAATTGCAGGTACATAATAACAGTTCTCTAACTGAATTATTAAACCACTAGGTAAAGTCAATACATAAGTTTCTACGGCTAAAGCAGCAACCTTTGCTCCATTGCCAACTCGTAGGTCAACTTCACCTTTTGCCAAATCTCTACTTCTTTTTAGCCCCTTCACATTGGTACAAATGTGAGAACCGCATCCAGTATCTAATACCCATGATGCAGAAGTAGATAAATTAATTTCAATAACAAAAATACCTGAAGTTGAAATCTCTACTTCATTCTTCTTATCTTCCAGGTACTTTGGGCAGTTTCTCTTCCAGTGTCCGGTCTTACCACAATGGAAGCAGGTGCCTTCCTTTGCTATGCCTCCACTAGGCTTCAAAGCAGCAACAGTGGGTTTGGGTTTGGCAACTTCCTTGCCTTTCCCTTTATCACCCTGCTTGGTGGGTCTTTTGTTCTATCTCTTTCCATTTTTGATCATCAGAATGGACTTCCCTTTTGACTTCAGATTCTGCTCAGCAGTTCTTAACATGGCTAGCAGTTCAGAAAGAGATTTGTCCATATTATTCATGTTGAAATTTAGGACAAATTGACTAAATCTATTTGGCAACGATTGCAAGATCAAATCAGTCGCAAGTTCCTTTCCGAGGGGAAAACCCAACTTCTCAAGGTTCTCCACATACCCAATCAACTTGAGCACATGGGGACCTACAGGGGCTCCCTCAGTTAACTTGCCTTGAAATGGGGCTTTTAAAAGTTCAAACCTTTCATTCCTTTCTTGCTCTTGATAGAGCATCTTCAGGTGTTCGATCATATCAAACGCTGCCATGTTCTCCTGTTGCTTTTACAACTCTGAGTTCATGGTAGCTAGCATGAGACAAGCAGTTTCATTGGCATCATCGACATGCTTCTTATAAGCATCTCTTTCTGCCTTAGGTGCAGAACTAAGAGGTTCCTCTTCAGGAACAGGTTTCTCCAAGACATACAACTTTCTATCATGTTTGAGGATAATCCTCAGATTTCGGTGTCAATCCAGAAAATTTGTCCCAGACAATTTTTCCTTGTCAAGGATTGATCGCAAAATGTTGTTAGAGGTGTTTGTTGTCATGGTAATCTACATGAAAATAATGAAAATATAAGTATCAATAACATATTTAATTAGGCCTTTAATTAAATATGCTCCCACTATTTTACTCAAAACAAATGACCCTCACCATTTGATTCGGAAAATCCCGTTGGAAGATTTTCTAGTGGGTCGAGATCCACATTTCACTTTGTTTTAAGTCCGCGTAGGCAGATTACACAAAACTAGGTTATTTAGGTAGGAACTCCTTCCAATTGTATCTAATACAACTCTCGAATATTTTAGTTGGGTGAATAACTCCTTATTCCAATCCATCACATGGATCATTTCCAACTCTTGCTTCTAAACATATATAATCTTATTATAATTTGTTTAGTTAAGTTTGACCCATTGTTTTAGCAATTGGATATTACAATTATCCCATCGCACCTTACTAATATAGAACATGCACCTCGCGTAGGAGAAACCTACATTATCTGATGCTAGTTATGATGAGTGCTAAAACTTGGAAAGCATAAACTTAATATTTAATTTGAGGGAATTTGCAATTATTCTGATCTCACCGGCTTATTTATCATGTAAATCGTCTCTCACATGCATCAACATACATTCACATGCATCAACATACATAATGAAATAGTTATGGCCTCACAAGCCAATGAGAGAACCTAAGCTAACCTAATAACGATCTAAGCTTCTCCAAGCAAGATCTTCAAGGTTGTACTCCTTTGATATTGAATTCTTCTCTTTCTTCATAACATTATATTACATAAAAGAAACTCGTTTTTCATACGAGGGAGTGAGATGAGAAAAGAAGTTACATTATGAGATTAAAAGAGAGGCACGACACGCAGGTCGTATTTAAAAAACCCAAAACAAAATAAAAGAAAACTAAGGCCATAACCGATCACCACAAGACAATAATAATAAACACATTATTATTATTAATTTTAATTATTTTAATTAATTAAAACCAAATTAAATTTCGGCGACGAATCACACTACGCAGAGTTAGCCGGGGGTCCGCTGCCTAGTCAGCGGACGGTGGTTAAGGGGGCAGCGCCCCTGCGGGGTTGAAGGGGCAGCGCCCCTGGCCGAAATTTTTTAATGAACAATTCATTTGAAATCGATGTCGTTTTTCGCATCAACACTTGATACTTTAAAGTACAACTCTTGCGCAGTCACAACCCCAATCGCATAACTCTTTGACAACACAATCCTTGTGCTGTCATTAACCCTAATGCACCAATTTCATATCGTCAAACACATCTCGATTGTTGATTCAGTATGATTGATCAACACGTCATTGCTTCACCATACTAATGTCGGATCAAGAAGCAAACGACCATTGATCGCCCAAAGGAAAACAACCATTAAGTGTTTGAATGAATGAAACAGAAACATTATATCATATATACCGTATTTTACATCAAGATTACTTATATCATATATATAACTTATTCGATCTCAATTGCATAACCTATGGACGATCGATGTATCACTGCTTCACCATACTAATGTCGGATTCCGAAGCATAGTTAACATCAATCATCCAAATCGTACACACATGATGCCAAATTTAATTACTCGTTTATTCTTTGATTCATTCTGTCTTTTAATCGTATTAATACAGAAAATAAAGAAAATAAACAGCTATCAGATGCATGGTTTCGTAAGTGGCTCTGATACCACTGAAGAGAAAGGGCGATCCAAAATGCAGCGGAATTTAAAATTTCTCCTTTAGTGATCCTTACGAATGGGCATGATCAGTGATAGAATGTTTACCTCTTGTGGGAATTGTAACCTTTGATGCAGATCTAAGGAGCGATCACGAACGTTGAACGATGACAACGCCTCTACTCAGTCCACACGAACGGATTCCTTCAATCTCAGTGCTAGCTGCTACGAATGAAGGCTTTGAGAGAGAGAGAGAGAGAGAGAGAGAGAGAGAGAGAGAGAGAAACGAAATTGCAACTGCACAAATGCTTCTACACAAGGGTTCTATTTATAGAACCACTTGTGTGGGCTGAAAGCTAAAAAGCCCACTCAAGTGTATGTAGCTCATATCTTATAATATGCCAAAATCACTTAAGCGCGTGGTACCTTACCATATTTCGTATTCTACTTAATTACACCATACCTTATGATGTTCTACAATTCACTTAAGGGCATCGTACATTATGGTATTCCTTAGTTACTCTATCTCTCATCAATCTGTCCTTTTGTGTGTGACCCTGTAGGTTTTCGCGGCATTGGAAATTATATTAAATCACGTATTTAACATAATAAATAGTGAGCGATATCTAGCAACACATCACTGCTACCCAAGACACGAAAATGTCATGTGATCTGACAAATCCTTTTATGATAATACTTATAAGTACAATTACCCTTTTGCCCTTATGTCTATATTGAACACAAGGCATAGACCGTGTCATCCTTGTCCAGTTCAATATTGGGTCCATAGACATTTATCATTTTACGCAGGATGGGCAAATTCCATATAGGTCACTCATGTCCCTTAGCATGCTTCGTGGAGTATCCATCAATTGTCTTTATGGTCATCCAGTTACGGACAATGTTTGATCAGCAATAAGGCACTCGACTCTACGTCTAGGATCCATAGTGGTTTCAGGTCGAAGGGTGGTATACACCATTATCACCATGAGAATAACTTATGACACTTTGCATAACATTCTATATAGTATTCTCATAGTGGGTCAATCCAGTATAAATATTACTATTAATATTTATACCTATGTTTAAGACTTGATAACTCCTTATCAGTGATCCATGAGATGTGATCATCAGTCTATATACATAATAGTCTTAATGCTTTAATGTTATCCCACTTCACAATGAATCTCAACTATGGATACTTTAAGAATAGTATCCTTATGTTTAATGTGATCTCATGATTAAGTCACACTTGATACATTAAACGGACTATCTATTCTAGGGACTTTATTAGACAAATATAATAAAGAAAAAGCCTTTTATTATTAATAAATAATTCGATACAAGTACCAAAAGTAT
This sequence comes from Lathyrus oleraceus, assembly GCF_024323335.1. Lineage (NCBI taxonomy): Eukaryota > Viridiplantae > Streptophyta > Magnoliopsida > Fabales > Fabaceae > Lathyrus > Lathyrus oleraceus. The sequence continues at coordinate 339,844,497 of NC_066583.1, forward strand.
TGGCCTCTAGGGCTTACACCAACAGTATTCACCTTTGTTCATAAACTTTAGCACGATTCTAACTATATGATTGACAAGTTTCTCTTCACCAAGCAAAAACAACAAAAAGCAAGGACTTTAACAACTTATCAATCCCGAATCAAGTTGTACGATACGAGCCTTAAGTAATGGAGAAGGAGTGGGACTGGAGTATTCCTACCCCCATTTTGAGTATCTTTGGGTATGGGACGTATGGCCCAGCGCTCATCGTATTCGTCTCCATTCATAGACTTTAGTGCAATTCGAATCAAACGGTTGATAAAGTCCTCATCATCAATACAAGAAACAACTATTAAGACTCTTTTCTTTCCACTTGAAAGTTAGTATGATTTCATCCAGTAAATATCAAGTATATCCATTCAAATCATTTCAATTTCAATCATCCATTTCTTATTGCCTCCAATCAATTTCTTTTCAGCCCTAGTGGGTTGAACTACGAAATCTCTAATTTCCTTATTGCACTATTAGGGTACGTAGGCAGAAGAACCCGGTTCCTTCGCGAGCTATCTTATTTATCAATCCACCTTCTCTATCCAATCAATCATTCTCCATCTATTCAATCAACACCATCTTTCTGAGATCAGTCATATGTCTCCTTGGACTCCTTGTCCATCCTTTTAGGACGTCCTGATGACAGTCCATCTCTTCAATCGAGAGTTTTTTGGGAAAACAACCTCAAACACTTAATTCATTCTTTCTTTTTGTCTTTACCTTATAGTGGCGGCCTGCTAGTCCACGTATTGGTAAATGCCTGCTTTGCTCTTCTATTAAGAGTTTATCCTTCTCTTGGATCCAAGTTACTATCCTCATTTGATCTCGAATTGTTGATTCCCCAGCAAGTGATACACTACTCCTTGCACTCTAGTACTACAATCCTTCCTTGAGGATGTGTTTGTCTTGTGAGTCCATGTTGCTTAGACAAACCTCTCTCCTTCTGTTCTCGTAGTTCTGAACTATGATTGCTCTGACTTTATCATTGTATGATGAGAATACGTAGGCACGAGGACGTGAATCCTTGGCGAGCATACTTCTAATTATTCCTCTTTCGCCTTAGGGCATCATCCATATCTTTCATAATCCATTACCTATCTTCGATCATAAATCGTTCACCCAGTGACATACTGTCTCTTTAGCATCGAAATACGCTTCCTTTAGAGTTCCATATACATCCTTTTAGGACACCTAATGTAGTCCGTCTTTCTACCTATAGTTGTTTGGGCAAACAACCCCTGACACTTAATTCCTTCCTTTTTTAGCTAACACTCTGTAACGATTAAAAGTTGTTTCCCTCTATGGTAGAAATCTCATTTCTCTTATGAATTCCAATACACTTTCACCTTTTGGTTTCAAATAATACTTCCTCGGTCACTTATCACCAAATACCCAATTATGTGGCTTCGGTCGCTTCATTCCATTCATCTCCATAATAAATTCATAATCTACCTTCATTCACTCCATGTGATATACCTATTCTTTGAGTCAAATACATTATACCTGTGTACTCCATCTTGTACCTCCTTGTGAACCAAGAGTTGTTTGTCCCTTAACCCTAACACCTAATTCCTCTCTTTTTCGGTTGTTCCAATACAGTGATACAAGTGTTATACGCCCTCACTTGTTGGTTCATACCTGTTTACTCTTGGGTTCATCTTTCACCCTTTTTGGAGTTCAAATCACACAATCCTTTGGTTCAGACCATACTTCGATCATAACTTCTTTTCATCTCCCACCATTATTTCTTTGAACAACGGAGCTCTGAATTCCTCATTGCACTATGAGGATATGTAGGCATGAGGGCCCCAATCCTCACCGAGAACTTTATCTATTTTCTTTCCTTTTCCCATTCTTTTGCGAGTAATCTTTAGATGTAACACCTATTCAAGTGAGAACAACCAAAACGGTTCCCATAGAGTACCATGGAGGTTTGGGGTGCTAATACATTCCCCTTGCATAAACGACTTCCTTACCCAGCATATCTCTTTCCCCCGGGTTTTATCGATGTTTTCCCTTCCCTTTGGGGATAAATAAAGTTCGATGGCAACTATGTTGTATGTTCGAGCGTGCGATACGTTCGGGTATATTTCTGCTAGCTTCAACTTGCACTTCACAACGTGTACTCACACATCGAATAAACATCCACATAGTACTCAATCATATCAATTCATCTTATCATCGCCTCATCATAAATTCATTTATATATAACGATTAATTGTTCATTCTTTACCCTCATCCATTGCGTAATTAGTAAAACAGATAAATTTCACATGTTCTAGTGCCCACCTAGCTTCTTAATGTATCACTATGGGCTAGCCATATGCGTCAACTTTCTAACGCTTCAAAATAAATAAAAAATAGCATCAAATAATTATCGAGTTCAAAAACAACATTGAAAATCCAAATCGACACGTTAAAACTGACCGCCCAGACCATGGCGGTCTGCCTCAGAGCCACTACGATTGTCAACATGTCATCCCTTTTCTCCATCTGTCACCACTTCCCTCGCTCGTCATCACTCAAAAGGACCCTGATGGTATGATCGTCATTCCGTTGACGGACGTCAACCTCCTTCAACAAGTTGTTGGGTAGCCCGTCATGTAGGTGACGGTCGTCACCACTGTGCAGAACATAGAAATGACTTTTCTTCCATTGGAGCTCATTTGAAGCTATGATTTCACTCCCAGAATCCCAATTTGACCAAAACTAAAAGATATATCAATTGTAACACATGGACATGTTAATTTCACATAGATTTACAATCGATTTCACCAAATTATCATGAATTAAAGTCATACTAATAAAAAATCAAGCATATCAATTAACAACCACAAATTTCATACACTTTCGTCATGCATCAATTTGACATAATACATTACACGAATTTCATACGATAAGAAACATTCAAAACAGATTCATCATAATTTGTGACAAACATACATACACATCATCAATTGAAAAGAAAAAAGAGAAAAAACCTAGAGGAGGGTGAGGATCCCTCTCTACTCTTTATATAATATACACTCATAGTAGAGTAATCTCTCCCCTTACTTGATTTTCCAGCAATCTCTAAGCTCTGGATATGGAAATTTCCCTTCCAAAACCCTTGTTCTTGCTCTTTCTAACTTTGCCTCTTGCCTCTCAATTTCCAAAGTGTTTTCACGTACTGTAAAAAGTTTCAACTCTCATATTTTCTATTAAACCAAAATCTAATTCCCTTTAATTGTGTTAATCCTCCTTTACCCCCAAATCACTCATATTTTCTATATCACCCTTACTCCTCTTACTAACTCTAATTTCTTTTATTTTAATATTTAATTCCAATAACTTGATTTTCCACCAAGTTCTACTATTTCTCTTATTTTTCTACAACTATCTTATTTTTATTTTAAATCTAAATTTCCTTCAAATAACATTATTTTTAATCATTTCTCTTAAATTAAATTAATTAAAATTAATCCAATTGATTTCTACCATTCCATTAACTCTCTCTAATACCCACCAAGACACATATATTTATCAATTATCTAAATAAAAGCATATTAATTAATTTTAAAATCAAGTAAAACAAAACTAAATTCAATTAAATAATTTAATTGAATTTGGGGTGTTACATCAATAACTTTAGGTTGCCAACTACAGCTTGGGAATCTAAGAATTTTTATAACCAATTCTTGATTTGAAAATGTTTTTCCCAGAGTTCTCATATAACTTGCGATATGGGTAAACCGTATTTGCATCTGATTAATGTTATCTTCAGGTTTCATTATGAATAGTTCATACTCATAGGTTAATGTTCTCAACTTGTCTCTCTTCACCTCAATAGTACCTTCAGGGGTGATTTGGAGGATGTGTCACATTTCTTTTGCAGTCTCGCGGTGAGAAACTCGCAAAAACTCATCAAGACCGAGACGATAGTGATGACAACTTTCACTTTTAAATTGCACTGCACATTTTCTTTTTCATCTTTAGTCAAATCATTTTCATGTTTATTTCTAAAGATCCATTAACTTTGTGTGTAGAATAAATGGATCTTCATTCATAACTTTTCAAATACCACGATCCATCGCTTCTATGAAAATTTCATTTTCTCTTTCCATAAACTATACCTTGTGAGTGCGTTATCCTCTTAGATATTATTTGAATGAAGTCAAAACTAGGACACTTAGTATTTTGTGTACATTGGATCTTATTGACTATGTTTAGATGTGCATCATCATAATAGGACATTTAAAATCAGACTAGATAAGCCATTATAAGTAAAAACTATGATTTTTCATGAAAAATAGGTAAATGAGTAGATACATGATTGAGATGAGTCGATACATAATGGATAATTTTGAAACATAACTTATGGGCTCTATGTAGTGCTGCATAGAAGAATGGAGTCAATATATATTGTGTATGTAGCGGTTCATCCGCGTTATGTAGCAGCTCATGCTGATTTTTTTTTACAAATAATTAGTTATACATAACTTGTATTGATACATATGAGGCTTGAGTCAATACATACTACATATGTAGCGGCTCATTTGTGTTATGTATCAACTACAAATGAAGCGTTTAGCATGCCATTGGTTCTACCCCATTTGTAGTGGCTCTTAGGCTATATGTAGCGGCACATATGCTCTATGTATTAGCTCATACGAATTTGGAGCCAATACATCATGTTTTGAGTCAATACATGTATTGACTTAAACTTTTCAAAACTTATAATTTTTTTACTAAAAATTTGTTTTATTTGTTATTTATTTCACATACACACACATATACAAATATGCATCATTTCTAAAAATTGAAACCAAGAATATAAAAAGAATTTGTCTCTTCATCTTCAATCTTCTTCTTCATACATTCAACAATTACACATAATCATTTTTGTTGAGTGTCATCTAGATTAGATTGATAAGGTCCAATTTAGGATTATTGTAATCATAATTGTGTTGAGTATTCTTTTGGAGTTTCATAGATAAAATTGTTTAGGGTTTTTCCTTCAAGATCAAGGTTGATTTGAGGGTTTTTGCACAAGTATTTGCATTTGGATTTAGCCAATTGAAAGCTTTGAATAACGGGGGTTCTGTCAAAGGAGTAGCGGTACCCGGAGGATCATTTGGAAGACTTGGCATGAGATTTCACAACGAGGATTCAGCCGAGTGAAACCTTTGAAGAAAAGGTTTTCTGTCAAAGGAGTAGTGGTTACCGGAGGATCGAATTGAAAGTCTTGCGCGACTCAATATTTCTTAAGATCAAGGGAAGAGAATAAGCCATTATCAACATCAAACATAGAGTTTGGGGGTTTGGATTGCTATTTATTCTCTTGTATACAAATCTTGCAAAGGTTAATTACATATCTCAATTCTATTTAGAATTGGGGGCAGATGTACCCATAGCAAGGACAATTAGGGAACTGGCTAAAAAAATCTTGGTGCTCTCTCTCTCTCTCTCTCTCTCTCTCTCTCTCTCTCTCTCTCTAACTCTAACTCTCTCTCTCTCTAACTCTCTCTCTCTAACTCTCTTTATATTTTGATAATATACTTAGTGTGCAATTGATAAACTGATGAATCTGATTATGTTGAAATAATTCAAACTGTTTTTGTAAGATAATTACAATCTTAACCATAGTAAATGGTTTTTCATATCTTTAATACAAAGGAAAATTATCTTGGTGTTTATTGCACACCAAGTGTTTGATAAAAATTGTGTCAATCTTTTGGTTCCTAATTCATTGGAAATTGATTATAAAGTGTGATATTGTTTAAACGGTTATTTTGTAAAACATATCGATTTACTTTCTCATCATTAGTATATGTTTTGTTACGATTTACATGCATATCCGATTCTTACGTAATGGTTCGAGATTGACGAGTGTCGATCCGGAATTACTTCTGCTTGCCATAGTAAATATTTTCAAAACAAAATTTTAATTGAATAAAATTTTATTTGTGATATATTCACCTCCTCCCCCTCCCCCTCCCCCCCTCCCTCTAGATCATTGCCTTCGTCTAACAGGTGGTATCACGAGCACCGGTTTATCTTATGCTTCATATTCTCTTTTTAGATTATGGCTTCCGAACCTAAAGGGGCGTATAGTAAAGCTCCTATTTTTAATGGTGAAAAGTATGGTATTGGAAGGATTGTACTCTTTCATATGAAGCATGATGAAACCATTGTCGATATGCAAAATAGGTTCAGTCATCTTATAAGTCATTTAAATTCACTTGGTAATTTAGGTTCCAATGAAATTGCTACTAACAAATTTTTGAGATGTCTTAATAGGGAATGGCAACCTAAGATCGGCGCTATCAAGGAAGCTAACGACCTATTGACATTGGACACTACTACTTTATTTGGTAAGCTTGAAGAACATGAGAAAGAGCTCATTTGTTTAGAGAAGCATGAGAAGAAGATTATTAAAGAAAATAACAAGGACAAGGAGGTAGAAAAGAAGTCAATTTCTCTTATCGCTTCTAGTTCTAAGTCCTCAATGAAAGAGCGTGATGAAAGTGGAACTAGTGATAATGAGAAGCCGGATGATGAAGCAATGGGTCTTTTGTTAAACGGTACCATAAATACATTAAGAGAATTGGAGTAAAGTACTTCAATAACAATCTCATCAACTTTAGAAGACAAGTTAACTCCTCAAAGCAAGATGAGAATAGTAAAGGAAAGTCCAAAGGTTCACGTTTTAATTGTGGAAAAGTTGGTCATTATAAGTCGAATTGTCCACAACTTAAGAAGGATAAAAGTAAGGGTCAATACAAGAAGTCTAGCAAGCATAGAAGAGCATACATATCTTGGGAAAGTGATAGTGAATCCTCAAGTGAAGGTATCTCAAGTGAAAGTGATTAAGCGGATAATTTTTGTCTCATGGCCCATCATCATAAAAATAAAAATGTAATTCATTCTAAATATGAACTTATTGATGAAATGTTTTACTCTGAATTACAAATTTCTTCTGAAAATCTATATGGTGAAGTCGTAGATGCTTTAAAAGGTTGGCTTCAAAAAAAAAGAAATTTTCCATACTTAGAAGCCAAAGCTGTAGAAACTGAAAAACAAATGGAAACTCTTAAGTAATCCATGTTAGATGCTTCAAAAGTTGATGTTAAGAAAGAGAAATCTTCTTGGTTTGGTTATGAAACTTGTCACATTTGAAAAAAAGAGGTTAAGACTCTAAAATCCAAATTAAACAATGCTTTAGAAACAAAGGTTACCTTCGCTATTAATCCTACAAAATTCAAAAGATCTTTACAACTATCGTACAAGAAGTATAATTTTGTTGTAAGAGGATCTAACATTGAAAGTCATTCACATCATCATTTAACTTGTTACTATTGTTGTAAGAAAGTCCATACAATTTCTAAATGCAAACTTATGAGATATTTAGTTCCTAAAGGTGTATTTCAATGCTTGCCCAAATACAATAATATTTCCACTCACTCTCAAGGACCCAATGAAAATTGGGTACCTATCACTCTTGTTTGATCTTGTAGGTTGAATGTCTTGGCTCCATGGAAAGAATATGGTTTCTTGATAGTGGTTGCTCAAGGCATATGACGGGTGAAATTTCCCTATTCATTGACTTCACGCCAAAGAAAAAGGGTTTTGTGACCTATGGAGATAACAACAAGGGTGAAATACTTGGTAAAGGTAGTGTAGAAATGTTGGGAAATATATTTCTTTTCATGATGCAGGTGTATCTTCAGAAAACATGCTCAAAGACATCAAAAAAGGAATTGATCATCCTGAAGCGGTGAAACCTGTGGAGGAGGAAGATGACAATTCTGAAAAGGAAAAGGATGAGAGTCCAATTAAAATGGATGATATTTCTTTGGCTTGGAGGTCTTCCAAGGACCATTCAACCGACAACATTCTTGGAGACATCACCAAAGGTGTTACAACACGCTCTAAGCTAAGTAATTTTTGTTATCACTTTGCATTTGTTTCACAATTTGTACCTAAAAACGCAAACAAAACAAAAACCTTGATTGATAAGCATTTTCTAATGATCATGCAATATGAGCTAAATCAGTTTAAAATAAATGATGTGTGAGACCTTGTCCTACCTCCGTGAGATCATTAAATCATTGGCACTAAGTGGGTTTTTAGAAATAAACTAGATGAAAATGGAGTGATAACTAGGAACAAGGCTCGACTAGTGGCTCAAGGATATAACTAAGAGGAAGTCATAGATTATGAGGAAACTTATGCTCTGATTGCTCTCCTCGAGGCTATATGCCTTTTACTTGCATATGCATGTTTTAAAGATTTCAAATTGTTTCCAATGGATGTGAAAAGTGCTTTCCTTAATGGATATATAAATGAGGAAGTATATGTTTCATAACCTCCCTATTTTGAAAATTATGAGTATCCTAATCATGTTTTTAAACTAAAATGAGATGTGTATGGTCACAAACTAGCCCATATGGCTTGGTATGAGCGACTTAGTAAGTTCTTACTTGATCAAGAATACTCTAGAGGGAATATAGATATAACACTTTTCATTAAACGTCAATGAAAACATTCTTTTCTAGTTAAATTTTATGTTGATGACATGATATTTGGTTCTACTAACATGCAACTGGCCAAAGAATTTTCTAAGCTTATGTAGGGCGAATTTAAGATAGTCTAATGGGGGAGTTGAATTACTTTCTCGGACTTCAAATCAAGCAGCTCAAAGAAGGGACATTTATGTGTCAAACTAAGTATTGCCAAGAGTTGCTTAAACGCTTCGGAATGGTAGATGCAAAGTTAACTGACACATTTAAAAGTTGTAAAGCGAATTCTTAGATACCTTCATGGTACTTATAAGTATGGGATTTGGTTTTCAAGGGTAACGATTGTAGTTTGGTTGGTTACTCTGATTCTGATTTTTCCGGTTCCAAATCGGATAGGAAGAGTACTATTGTACTTGCCACATCTTTTCAAACTCCTTAGTTAGTTGGCATAGAAAAACGCAAGTCTTTATTGTTTTGCAACTGCCGAGGAAAAATACGTTGTAGTCGGTAGTTGTTATGCTCAAATTTGATGGCTCAAACAACAACTACTTGACTTCAACATTAAACATCAACGTATTCCGATAATGTGCAATAATACTAGTGCGATCAACCTAACCAAAAATTGAGTGCTACATTCTAATACTAAACATATTGAGATATGTCCATATTTCCTATGAGTCCGTGTTGAAAAAGGCGATGTCATCTTTGAGCTTGTTGATAGTAAAAATCAACTTGACGATATTTTTATAAAACCTCTTGCCACTGAACCATTTTTCAATATTCGTTGGGAATTATGCTTTCTCGATATCTCAAATCTTTCCTAAGATATTTTGTTGCCTGCACTCTTTACATTGTTTTAACCTTCTTTCAAAAGTTCTACTTCATATGAGTGTACTCTCCGTCTCATCCTATAAGGTAATATCATTCTAAAAATATCTCTTTGTTCTTAAGTTTTGAATGTAATATGTTTCTTATTTATGACTCATTTATTTGATTGCATGTTTATGATATAAGATTGTGTGATATATTTTGATGTATGATAAATTTCATGGTTGCTCACTTCCAAAAATTTCATTGATTACCCTTGAGTGTTCTCAATCTAAATGTTTATAGTGACATCCTGTTTGATTTCTTTATCATGTGTATTTCATGTCATTAATTCCTTATATTTGAATTATTTTAATGATATTTGTGTTTAAGTATATTGTTTAATTGTTTTCACATGAAAAATTTCATTTTTGCATGAATTCTACTAAGTCCACAATGTATGCCTTGACTAGATTCATCTTAGGTCTAGAAAATGTATTCATTTTTCAAGATATTATTTTTTGCTTAGTATGAGTTGATACATAGGGGTTTGAAGCTGATACATGGTGGTTTGGAGTTGATACATATAAATTTTGAAGTTGATACATAGATTAAGCTTCAAGTTTGTTAAATTCTATGGTCAGTATGTAGCAGCTCATTTAATGAATGAGCTTATACATAGCTTAAGTCTTAATTTCTTAAATTTCTCTATTTAATGTGTAGCAGCTCAAGTCGCGAATGAGCTTATACATAACTTCAGTCTCAATTTTCTAAACTTTCTTGTTCGGTATGTAGCGGCTCCATAAATGATTGAGTCGATACATAAGCTTAAGTGTGAATTTCGCTTGTACTCTCGGTTAGGTATGTAGCGGCTTCATCCACAGATGAGTTGATATATCCTAAATTTATTTTCTCTTTCTAGTCCTTGAGTCGACTCATGAGAAATCCCTAGAGTCAATTTTTTCCTTTCTCTCTCCACATGGTTTTGACCACACTTAACCATTCATTTATAATTCTTCTTTCACAACTCTCATCATTTCCAATCAAACCTAGATTAAATCTTTTACCTTTTCAAGAATAAACTCTTTACCTCTTATCATTTCAAAATCTCCATAATACCCAATTTCTTCTCATCTTCCAAAGTTACTTTTTTTCTTCTACTTTCTTCAAATTTATAGGTTTAGCAACCTATTTCCATAATTTGGGATACTTGGTTACTCTTACTTCACTCAAAATCATACCATTCTCATTCACACATTTTGTCAAACATCTTGTATGCATACCTTCAAATCCAAAAATCATGCCTCCCAGAATGAAGAAAGGCAAAAATGTTACAGGCACATCATCCTTAACACATGCCAGTGCTCTCTCACTTCTACCTAGCTATTATCTTGAAGATTTTGACAAATACTTCCAAAATAGACTTGTTGTGAAGCAACATGTTTATGATTCTGCAGTTGCTGATACGTTGCATATTTTGGAGATTGTTTATCTGATGGCACATCAAGATATCAACAATTTGTTGAGTGTCTCCACTTATTATAATAAAGACTTGATCTGAGTCTTTTATGTTAGGTTACAATCAAGGCAAGGATATTCCTTTTGTTTCAAGATGGGCAAAGACTCCTACCATATCATGAACGACACATGGATGGAAGTATTTGTTATTTATATACTTTCCCGGCATACCATTTTTTTGATAGTTCTTATCATCCTGATTTTGATTTGAAGAATTACCTAAACTTGTGTCTAAAAGCTCCAAGGCCATATGATTGTGTGGATATCGTGTCAACGGGCTCTTTGAATAGAATTCCTCATATTCTTCATTGGATAGTAACTCATGTGTTGCATCCAAGGAAAAGAGGACATTATCGTCTTGACCAAGCTAAGGTTCATCTTATGTACATTCTTTAGAACAAAATTCATATCAATTGGCCAAACTACTTTGTGGCACATATGTTTGCTGTTAGGGAGTGTAACAGAGTATCCTCCTTATGTTATGCATCAATGATTGTAAAGCTTCTTCAGCACTTTAGTATTGGTGTGCCAAATTTTCCTTTCATCTCCCTCAACCAAAGTCATGAGTTTAAGGTGACTACCATAAGACATATGGGTTACCATTGGGACGCTACGCTCAAGGTTTATTTCTATAAGATGAAGGGATCCGGTAAGGTCGTCTATAATTATGATGATCTGGCTGAATTTGGTAATGTTATTGTTGATGAACAACAGGTGGAAGAACAAGTTCAACATGTGGATACTGATATGGTTGATACTCACCATAACGATGATCATCATTGGAAACCTGTTGAAGAACAATATGAAGGCCCACAAGGGTGGGGCCAATGGCAACATAACTCGTGGACACAACATGGCACAACTTACGGTAGCTACTCTGGTGAAGAATCAACTATTCTTACCTTGCTGGAAAACATGTGTGTTGAGCAATTGGAGCCCCATGAAGAGGAGTCGTGTATGCGTGACGAGTTTGAAGCTTCTCAAAAGGAGCACTTCAGAGTGGTTCATGAGCATTTGACTGCCCAGGAAAAAAATTCTAACATCTTTGCCTTGTATGTTATAGAGACATTTAATGAGACTCATCAAAACATGGCTTCCAATCATGGAGAAACTCAAAAGGGCATCCATGACATGATTCATTATCAAAATTACAAACATCATCATTATCAATGGTTTTACTGGGAGGTGTTTGATATTTTGGATCATTAGTAGGGCTACCAAGATGGGGCGTGGTTCCGGGGTTCGAGACCATAACCTAGGGGTGGTCATCAGCATAATAGGGGTCGTCGAGGTCGTGGTCACTAGTTGTACTTCATTGTGGACAAAATTCTTAGGTTTTCATTTTTTTCTTGTTTACTATTATTCTATTGTGACCTTCTTATGACAATATGTAATGAATTTCATCCTTTTGTCTGACTTGGTTGTGTATTTATAATAATTCATTATTTCAATTTAATGTAATTCTATGTGAATGCGCATTATAGTTGGATCTTTTAATCTTTGCAACGCCTCTGAGTGATTTTTATGTTGCTGTGTATTTTCAATGATACTTCTCACATTTTATACCATTGTCTCCTTTTTATGTTGTCCAAGGGGGAGCATAAGGTTTTATGATACACATATTCATGGGGAGCCTTGAGAAAGATACCAAATGCTTCATGAGTTTTTCTATCATAAAAAAGGGGGATTATGTGAGCGCACTATCCTCTTAGATATGTTTTGAATGATATCAAAACTAGTGCACTTATTATTTTGTGTACATTGGATCTTATTGTCTATGTCTAGATGTGAATCATCATAATAGGACATTTAAAATTAGATTAGATAAGAAATTACAAGTAAAAACTATGAATTTTCATGAAAAACAGGTGAATGAGTTAATACGTGATTTCTATGAGTCGATACATAATAGAGAATTTTGAAACATGATTTATGGCCTTTATGTAGTGCTACATAGCATCATTGAGTCGATACATGTTGTGTATGTAGCGACTCATCTGCGTTATGTAGCGGCTCATGCTGAAAGTTTCTTTTGCAAATAATTAGTTATGCCTCACTTGTATTGATATATAAGAGGTTTGAGTCAATACATATTATGTATGTAGTGGCTCATTCGTGTTATGTATGAACTCCAAATGAAGCATTTAGCATGCCATTGGTTTTGCCTCACTTGTAGCGGCTTTCAGGCTCTATGTAGCGGCTCCCAAGCTCTCTCTGTATTGGCTCATACAAATTTGGAGTCAATGCATCCTATTTAGAGTCAATATATGTATTGACTTAAACTTTTCAAAACTTATAATTTTTACTAAAAATCAGTTTTGTTTGTTATTTCTCTCACATGCACACACACACACACACACACATATATATATATATATATATATATATATATATATATATATATATATATATATATATATATATATATATATATATATATATATATATATATATATATATATATATATATATATATATATATATATATATATATATATATATATATATATATATTCATGCATCATTTCTAAAAATTGAAACCAACAACATACAAATAATTTTTCTCTTCATCTTCAATTTTCTTCTTCATATAGTCAACAATTACAGATAATTATCTTTGTTAGTGTCATATAGATTAGATTGATAAGGCCTAATTTATGATTTTTGTAATCATAATTGGGTTGAGTATTCTTTGAGGGTTTCATGTATAAAACTGTCATACCCGAATTTTGTCCAGACATTTTTAAATTTTCATAAAGTCGATTTCATTTTTAATTTTGCATCATATGCACAGTATGACATACATTTCATCATTAATAATATCAGTCGGAATAAATTATTGAAAATACATACAAATTGGTTAAACCCTTCCTCAAGCACATGCAAAGTCAGTGGGTAAAAAGTTTCGAAATCTAGCTTACAAATGTCAGTATTATTAATCTACGGTTCACGTAGTTTAATCGGATATGCTCGTTATATTTTTCGACGACTACTTCAGCTGCATTTTAATCCGTCTGAGCATTTTAACCGGTGAAAATTTATTTCAGAATTCGAAGAAACGCTGTATTTTTTCAATAAGTATATTTTGTGCTGATCATTTTAGTGCGTCCGATTTAATTTTTCAAGTAAATTTTTTTGCCCGACTTTTATGCATATTTAATCGTTTTAATTTTATTCTTTCTCCAAAATGGTCAAATTAAATAAATAGAAATTTTCATGTCCTCATTTTATTTTTATCACATTCATTTCAAAAACTGTGAATTCTATTTGATTTAATTGATCTAAATTATTTTAAATCAATTAACTCGTTTAGAAAGGGTAATGTTGACATCTTTAAAATTAGTTGACATTTATGTTTCTTTGATTTAATCTCGATCGTTAAATCGAGATTAATCAAGGGTCTGTAATAAACTATCCATGTGTGTGTGTGTCTACCAATCATAAACAATCAAAATAATAATAGTATGAATCTTAAAAAATAAGGAGAAGTGGATTTCTCAATAGTGGGGGACGGGTGGCCATAGAAGAAAACAGCTGGCAATGAAAGATTGAAAGGAGGGGTTTCTAACGGTCCAAAAGAAAAGGGAATTAAGAAAGATCAAAAAAGAAAAATCTCTCTTCCTTCAATAAACCTGCCACGCGCGGACAGCTGGCCTAGGGGGAAAGGAAAGACCTCACTCTTCTCTTACAATACCTCCACTCACTATCCATTCGGTCTCTCTCTCTCTCTCACGTTAAAAAGAAAAAGCGGAAAGAAAAAGAAAGGGGGGAACGATCTCCAATGACACCTCACTCACGTCCATCACTCACGTAACTCTCACTCTCCTCTCACAATCTCACTGGACAAAAAGAAAATAGAAACAGAAAATTTTTGGATTGGCTTTTGGATTTTTTGTCTTTTTAAGACGACGCTACTGTTCATCGTCTACTCCATACACTCCTCTGCCTCCTGTCTTCATCCAATCACGACGGATTAACCCTCATACAAACCCTTAATAACCATCCGTTATCACTTTCCGACCACCGATCTATCCACCTCCGCACCAGCCCAGATCGTCGTCGCGCCAACATCCATCACCGTCCAAACTAACCTTCTTCTACCTCTACTCCTCACCAATCTCTCCGATCTACAGTCGTTTCATTCGTCATTCATATCGCTAGTGAATACTGATACTCCCTCAAATCCACCGAACAACACAACTCCTCCTTCAAAATCTTCCTCCGCTGTCCGACGATAACAACGTTCGTCTCCGTCAACCGCGAACTTGCTCCGGCCACAAACAACTCACCACCGTTTTCTTCAACTTCCACCAGCCAGATTTCGTCCAACCGTCATCTTCTTTCGCGCAAACCACAAACAACTCACCACCGTTTTCTTCAACTTCCACCGGCGAGACTTCATCCAACAGTCATCTTCTTTCGCACAAACCACAAACAACTCACCCACCACCCAAAGCATTCCGACGATGACTTCTCCAACACCACACCATACAACCTTCGCCAAGACCGCCGCGCCACCATTGTTTCGGTCGTTGTATCTCCTTGAAGGTGCGTGAGCAAGGGGTAAGGGAATGATTGTCCTACTGTTTCTTTTTTTACTTGCAATGAGGCGCGCGAGGAAGAGGGTATGATCCTCTTAATTTTAATTTATTTTTAAAGCACATTTCCACATGTCATAATACTGTTGGCGTTTGTTTCACAATT
The DNA here is from genome assembly GCF_024323335.1 of Lathyrus oleraceus. Taxonomy (NCBI): domain Eukaryota; kingdom Viridiplantae; phylum Streptophyta; class Magnoliopsida; order Fabales; family Fabaceae; genus Lathyrus; species Lathyrus oleraceus. The sequence continues at coordinate 339,860,057 of NC_066583.1, forward strand.
GGAATAAAGAAAATAAAATTGTTTTACATTTGGAATAAAGAAAATGAATAAGGGAGATGTTTTTATCATTCAGCAAAAGCGTTTTTTTCTTTCCCCCTTGTAAACTTCTTTTCTATAATTATTAGCATCATTATTATTGTTAGATTAAGTTTTGGATGGGCTTTTGGGCCTGTGTATGGTTATATTTTCAAATCTGATCTCTAAACCACGTATTCATAGTTGCACCTCTTATATGTTATAAGTATTCCATGGCCTTTGTAAAATGAATTATAGACTATTTTCGTTCTCATTTCGATTAGTGACAATTTGGTTTGTAATAATAATAGCTTGCATGGTTGTTGCTATTTGGTTACCGTTTGCTTTTGTTGCTTTAATCGGATATTAATAAGTGGAATCGACAATTTCATGTCGGTTTACCGCCAAACTTCAATAAATTAATTGTACGTTTTCATCGCGTTATGATTTTGCGTATGACATTAATCCGATGGTCATCACGTACAAACCGGTTTTTTGAGCACATTATCAATTTAGATTGACATTGTTACTTATTCCATTTCCATTCTAATCAAATTAATCAATTAATTAAATTTTGTCAATTAAGTTAATTAATTTTAATCAACCTGATCATTTGATTTAGTTAAATAATTTTTATATTTAATTTTAATTAATTCAATTAATCAATTTAACCGGCTTTAATCAATTAATTTTGTTAATAAGAAAAATGGATTGACTTATCTCATCATCAATTCATAATCCTTTCAAACCAATTCAATTTCATCATCAATCCGAACCAATTTCATAAACACAAATCACACAATTCATGATTTAACATCAAACCCACTTTCAAAATAAACCCTTTGTAAGTCGATTGCTCTAGCATCGCCATCAACCTCGCATGTAAATAATTTCACTAATACTCCGTACAAATTTAAACCATTTTCTAAACAATTTAACTTTTAAAGAATTTTCTCTTTTAACGTAAACTTGGGATGAAAAGGATATAGGAAGCGCTCGCTTCGCTATTTGTCAAGTATTCGAATGATTGGCGCACGCCATATTACTCGAATTCTTGTCACCCGATTAAAATCTCAACCACTACAATATTTAAATCATTTCTCTCAAATCAATACAAATTCTAAACCCTTTTAATTCTAAACCTCGGATAATAAAAGGATGGGAGGCGTTCGCCTCACCATCCCAAGGACAATCAAACGATTGGCGTACGCCATATTGCTCGAATTGTCGGCTTCCAATCAAAACGCAATTGTATAAATTCAAATCACCTTTTATATCAAACACAACTTCACAAAAATAAACTTTATAACTTAAACTTCAATTGAAAAAGAATGGGAGGCGTTCGCCTCACTATCCTTTGATTATTCGAATGAGTGGCGCACACCACATTGCTCAAATCACCGACTCTCGATTAAAACCTGCAAATTCAAATTCAAATTATTTTCCCAAATTAATACAACACCTAAGAACATTTCTTTTTATAAATTAAATATCGGATGATAAAAGATGGGAGGCGTTCGCCTCACCATCTCTCGCATAATTGAATGGTTGGCGTTCGCCATATTGCTCAAATTATCGGCTTCCGATTAAAACACGCTAAATAAACTTGGATAAAGGAGCGAGTGGCGCATGCCTTATTATTCCTTGAGTAAGCAAGTGGGAGGCGTACGCTTCACTACCGTGCATATTCAAATTCCGCAAACAAACTTTCAATAATAATTTAAACGAAAAGGGAGTAGAAGGCGTTCGCCTTATTATTCCTTGAAAGAATCGAACGATGGGTGTGCACCATATTGCTCAATCTTTTATCGTTCTTCTAAAATATCTCAAACAACTTAAACCCAATTTTCTTGCCCCCGTGCGATCAAAACAAACCAAACAAAACATCAAACATGTCAACTCAACTTGTCACTCCCCGCGTGACCAAAACTCTTTTCATAAAAAACACTGTTAATCCTTTCTAACGTGCACAACAAAATAGCGCTTAAGCCTCCGCCGAGAGTAGACAGGCTAACGTTTAGCCTTTATAACACGATCTAAACAGTCGTTCATAAAAAACACCAATAAACCGTAGTCTCCCGAACTACGAACGCTCTGATTTCCTTATTGCACCATAAGGATACGCAGGCAGGAGATTGATGTATCTTCGCGAGCACACTAATAAAAAACCTCCCTTTTCCCCCTTCTGAGGTTCCCATCCATCTCTTTTCAATATTTTAAATTACTCGAAGAAAGCGAATAACATTCAACTAACATTCAAATAGGAAATTGGACTAAAAGGTTCCCGTTGAGTACAATGGACGTGAGGGGTGCTAATACATTCCCCTTGCATAATTGACTCCCGAACCCGAATATGGTTGCGACGACCATTATTCAATTTTCTGAAAGGTTTTACCGATATTTTCCTATTCCTTCATTGGAATAAATAAATTTCGGTGGCGACTCTGTTCGAACAAACATTTTCCGTGTCCATCGCGAGGGATCGCATTTTTTCGAGGTGCGACAGATGGCGACTCTGCTGGGGACTTGCTCCTAGCAAGAGAGAGTTAAACCTAATTTAGTCTGATTGTTGTGAATGTTAAAATAATATTCATTTCTTCCATGTTGCTTCTCTGTATCTTATTTCTTGTGTTGTATGTGATTTGTCTTGATGCTATAATATGCGGCTTGATGTATGATGTGAGATAAGCTTCATACCCGAGCTTCGAGAAGAACTTAGAACCCAGAGTTGTGTAGTATTGAACTAAGGAGTATACACCTCATTGGGACAATACGAAGACTCCACCTAGAGTAGATTTGTTTGGAGTTTCCATCTCAATATGGCTAGCCCATTATTATGGGGAAATTTTAAATACGATCCGTGACTTTAGGAACCTCGCCTTAAACCCAAGTTTTGTTCCATGATTGGCGATTATGTAGTATTGAACCGAAGGGTCTACACCCTGTTCGAACAATACAAAAATCTCACTTAGATTAGATCAGTTCAGAACTTCCATCACAATGTGGCTAGCCCATTATTGCGAGGAAGTTTTGAACATGATCCGTGAGTCTAAGTTCCTTCCTTGAAAACATAACTTTAGAACCTACCTTTGGGATTTCTAGTAATCAGAGAAACCCGGGCTTCTTCCTATTATCCTGACGTACGTGACGTGTGAATGATCTTGAGTATTTGTATTCCTTGTAAAAAAACATGGCAAAATTTCATGCATCTGCATATCATCCACATGCATTGCACATCACTATCCAAGAACAAAAAACTTACACCATATTCTACCCTTTGTCCAGTAACGCTGACTACTCGACACTGATACGAGACATGCCACAACTACAAGATAACACTCGAACAACTTGAGGCAAACCAAGTTTCGATGAGGACAGACATTGACTCTATGCAGGCAAAGATGGATCGTTTTCTTGAGACTATGTTGCTCTTAGCCCAGAAGGAAAAGAATGTTGAAACTAGCGCCGAAGCCAGAAAAGTTGTTGCTCAGTTTGGATCGCCATCGCTTAGCATCCCTGGAGTAACTAACCTTGACGGTAACCCTGCCCATCCTAGAGGAGGACTGATCTGTATTCCTGTTCCAATGGATAATGTGAACTCACGTGAGCATTCTGCTGCATCTGCTCGACACGGATCCATGATGGATGATGAAGATCAGTATGATGCTTTCTTCATGCCACAACCCGTCAAACCTATTGTTGGAGGTCTCCTAGACCCAGCTGTTAAGAGACTTCATGCTTTGGAAGAGAAATTCAAGTCCTTGGAGGTTCACACTACTCCCGGTTTGGACACTGTCGATATGTGCTTGGTGTCAGGTCTTGTGATTCCCCAAAAATTCAAAGTCCCAGATTTTGACAAATACAAAGGGATCAGTTGCCCGAGAATTCACCTCAGAGCTTATTGCCGCAAGATGGTTGCCCACATCAGCAATGACCAACTCTTGATTCATTTCTTCCAAGATAGCCTCAGTGGAGCATCCTCGGAGTGGTATATGCAGTTAGAAAGAGGACAGGTCCAGTCATGGAGAGACCTCGCTGAAGCCTTTCTTAGGCATTATCAATACAACATTGATCTAGCGCCTAATCGCACCCAGCTGTAAGACATGACTCAATGCAACAATGAGTCATTTAAGGAATACGCCCAGCGGTGGAGAGAGCTTGTAGCTCGTGTCCAACCTCCTCTACTTGATAAGGAGTTAATTGATATGTTTATGGGAACTCTGCATACCCAATTCATGGAGAAAATGGTAGGATTCAGCTTCCCAACTTTTGCTAAGGTCGTTTCTGTGGGGGAACGAATTGAGAGCCATATCAGAAAAGGAAAGTTGCCTTGCACCGTCAATGTTTCAAGTGGAATGAAGAAGTCATATCCCAATCTCCCGAAGAAGTCAGAAGGTCAGATCAATGCCATAATGGGAGGAGGAGGACGTATAGCACATCCATATGTTCCTATACCTTACCATTATGTTGCCGCTGTTATCCCAACACCATATCAACAACCATATCAACAACAATATCAGCAGCCGTATCAGCAGCCATCCTCCCAGCAGCAATAGCAAAATCAATAGCAACATGCTCCACCACAACGTCAACCTAACCAGTAGAGGGCAAGGAGGCTAGAAAAAGATTTTGATCCTCTGCCAATACCATACAGCAAAATCCTTCCATATCTGCTAAAGGATGGATCTATCGCTTTGAAGGAGCTAACGCCTGCAACTCCACCCTATCCACCAGGCTATAACGCCAATGCTCACTGCGATTATCACATGGGTGCCTCAGGGCACACGATGGAGAATTGTAAGTCTTTCAAACACAAACTTCAAGACCTGATTGACAGCAAAGCAGTTTCTTTCACGCAAGTTAGGCCAAATGTTGCGACAAATCCTATGTCGGCGCATGCGGAGCAGAGTGAAGCTCGACGATAAAGCTTCACACCGGCCTGAACGAGCAGAACAATTGCCAAATGAATAATCCAGAGATGAGGGCACGTTTCTTTCAATGAAGGCGATCATTATGCCATTTTTACCATTTCGCATTCTTGTAATTTGTTCTTGTTTGTCTAAGTATTGTATGCTTTAAACATTGTTATTTGTATTTGGTCTTATTAATGGGATGATTATGCATGTTCTAAATCAATCTTTCATATCCACTCATATTATTGCATTCGCAAAGCACAAACACATACTTTACCCCTTCACCTTCTTTATCACACTATTTTTAGTAAATGTTGGAAGAAGGATGACGAAAACAAAATACTCATAATTGTTTATTGTATGCTTTCGGATAAAATCCTGCTAATGATGTACAGGCATTGTTTCAAAACCCCAAACACCGAATAGATAAGGATTTAATCCCTAGTCAACCACTTCGAGCCTAGAAGTAGGAGTTTCTTTCGGATCTACAAACCCTTACACTTAACCTGGGGCGGGGTAGTATTCAGTTAATCTGAATTCACATTCGAATTACAAAAGTAAAATATCCCATACAAGGATCAATCACATAATATTCTTCGCACACATCCTGAAGTGTCGAAGGAACCATACAAAATCCAAAATTTATGTCGGTTGTTCTTCAATGACCATTGACTTGGCAGTCACATCCTCTAAAAAAATCAAATAAAAATCCCGCTAAGTCAAACACCCTAAAAGGATTTAGGAAAAAACTGGGGCAATCCTGTTGGATTAAAGCTTCAACAAACGGTCCATGCAAAAGTTAGGGATCAAAACAAAAATCGAAAGAGACAATGAAAACCCTCAACAAGACAAAACAAGATTCGGTGACCACCGTAACAAAACCAAAGGGTCACCAACATCCATGAAGAGTAAAATGAGATGACTGCCATTTCAAGAAATCTTATATTGTTGAACTCTCATAAAAGTAAAGTGTGTGCTAAGTTAACTGAACGTAGGATTGGAAGATCATCATGAAGATGGGATGGGTTAAAACGAATTTGAGCCTTATATCCTTTATTTCAATAAACATGAACCAAGCCACATTACAACCCTCAAAAGACCTAATTGAAGTAAGGTTTATTCCGAAAGCATACTACGACAAAGTTGTGTAAACTGACTCCTAGATATTTTCTAATATTCTATTCTCACTGTATCAATCACACGCTAGCTAAAATCAACACTGCGTTTGGACTCATGGTCCACTCGCCACACACTACCACGACACTCCAAATGAATGATTGTTTTTCAAAAATTGCATAACTATTGCATTGAAATCACCATTTCTTGAATAAACAATTCTTAATTGCAAGTCAGTGCTTGACATCAAGGAAATTCCAACAAGGGGAAATTCGAGAGGTACTTGATCGTTGGTGCTGACACGAATCAAAACCACCTCGTAATCCTATGGATCAGGGGCAGGTTGATCTAATGATTACATTGACCTAAGATTTTGCCAGCATAAGACGAATCTTCAGGCAACAGTTGACCATGGAGAAAAACACTTCAATACTCAGTCCGTCTGGGGCGAGTCCCTCAAAAGCTTAATCAGAGGGCAAATTACCCCAATAGTATAGTGAAAACCAACTCCTAAAGATCAGACAATTAGAAAGGACCGTTTCAGGAGCCGGCTAACCAGGGGCAGACCATTGCAGGATTTAGGCATTGGAAGAAACGAGCTCAGACCATGTCATGGGATAATCACTCATAAAGGTTTCCTTTCAAGGAGAATTCCATTTAATACCCTACAGACTGGGGCAAGGCAAGTTGCAAGGGGCAAGTTCCCTCCATATCCTCAAGTCAGTCAAGCAGACTATGACAAACACTGGAAACTGCTCGAATTCACAACCAAAATGTTAAAAGTTCACGCCAGTACAACATCATATGTTGACAAAAATCCTTGGGGCACATCAAAGGCATAATCATCACGCGTTGATCATGTCGTTATGCTCAGTTACAGGCTGGCCAAACATCTCAGAAGAAGAAGTCGAGATCGCCTCAGGGGCAAAGACACAACATATCAGCAAGAGAACAAACTCGGGGCACCAAGAGTATCCCTATCCATTTGTTCGATCATCACATCATCAACTACCGAGTGTCGGGAAGTCAGATCCTTTCACCTACCAACAGTCCAACCCATATTGACAGTTACAAAAAAAACAAAGCCCACCTTGCTGGTATCCTCATAAAAACAAATCCAATCAACATTGGTATCCAGAAGAGATATCGCCTTTAAAAAGGGGATACCAATCCCAAATAAACCAATTAGTCTTTTCATTCAAACATGCATCGCATGCATCACCTCATACATAACGTTTCAAAAAAATAAAAGTAGGTCATACATCTTTACATACATATCATCTATGCACGTAACACGAATTAGGATCCGGGGTTAATCATAAGTATCCAAGTCAATCCTCAGTTACGTCCTTAGTATTTTCTCTGAGTAAGTTTCTACCTTGTTTTATTTTCTCATTGGGTGTCCCCCATTGAGTTACAACCTTTAACCTTTTGTTATTGAGATGTTATCCTTAGTTAAGTCAAATAATGTTTCTTTAAACTCCTACCTTGTTTCTCATTGCGCGTTCATTAATGAGTTGTTTCTTTTAACCTTCGGTAAAATTAAAATTACATCTTTCCAGAGAATATTTTTTCTGCAACCTTTTGTTGTTGATATCCCCAAGCAAGTCTTACCCAGTGATGTTCCAGTACTTCCCAACATGTCTGTTCTATTTGAATTTTTCTCAGTAGTCTGATTTTCCAACGGGTTTTTTCCTAATATCATCCTTTTGACGAAAGTCCCTTGATGAATAATGATCATCGTCTTGTTTATATAAGCATTATCCTTTTGATAATGGTAAATCCCTGACATTTGTGATCTTACCGTCATCTTTTTGGTGTCGGCGATCCCTGAAGTTTTGTCCCAAACTTCATCCTTTTGGTGAATGGCGACCTCTGAAATTATTACAGCTTACCATCATCCTTTTGGTGTCGGCGATCCTCGTGGTGATAGGGATCCTTGTCATTTTGGTTCAACCATCATTCTTTCGTTGATGGTGATCTATGTTGTTATATCATTATCCTTTTGGTGATGAAGTCCAGTTCGATCTAAACATCATCCTTTTGATGATATAGATTATGGAGTTTGGTTTTAAGCTATCATCCTTTCGGTGTTTGTGACATTGGGAAAGTTCAATCTTACTGTCATCCTTTTGGTGTCAGTGATATTTGAAGTTATTGTAACTTGGTGTCATCCTTTTGGTGGTAACAAGTTTCGAAGTTATAATCTCACCTTCATCCTTTTGGTGATGGTGATTATGGACTCATTATCATCCTTTTGGTGATAACGGGTTTTGCTTTGATCTTACCCTCATCCTTTTGGTGATGGCGATCATTGAGTTTGTTTTGGCTTATTATCATCCTTTTGGTGGTAACAAGTTTTGTTGCTTGATCATACCTTCATCCTTTTGGTGATGGTGATCGTTAACTTATGATCATCCTTTTGGTGATAACAAGTTTTGAAGTTTTGTTCTTACCTTCATCCTTTTGGTGATGGTGATCGTTGACTTATTATCATCCTTTTGGTGATAACAAGTTTTGAAGTTTTATTCTTACCTTCATCATGTTAGTGATGGTGATCATTTAAGTTGTTATGACTTATTATCATCCTTTTGGTGATAACAAGTTTTGTCATTGGTTTCACCTTCATCCTTTTGGTGATGGTGATTGTTGACTTATTATCATCCTTTTGGTGATAACAAGTTTTGTTGTTGATCGTACCTTCATCCTTTTGGTGACGGTGATCATTGAAGTTATTGACTTATTATCATCCTTTTGGTGGTAACAAGTTTTGTTTTGATCTTACCTTCATCCTTTTGGTGATGATGATCATTTGAGTTGTTGACTTATTATCATCTTTTTTGTGGTAACAAGTTGTGTCGTTTGATAATACCTTCATCCTTTTGGTGTTGGTGATCGCGACTTATTATCATCCTTTTGGTGATAACAAGTTTTGTTGTTTAATCTTACCTTCATCCTTTTGGTGATGGTGATCATTTTAAGTTTGTGAATTATTATCATCCTTTTGGTGATAACAAGTTTTGTTGTTTGATAATACCTTCATCCTTTTGGTGATGGTGATTGTTGACTTATTATCATCCTTTTGGTGATAACAAGTTTTGTTGTTTAAAAATACCTTCATCCTTTTGGTGATGGTGATGATCATTGATTTATTATCATCCTTTTGGTGATAACAAGTTTTGTTATTGAGCTTACCTTCCTCCTTTTGGTGATGGTGATCATTGAAGTTATTGACTTATTATCATCCTTTTAGTGATAACAAGTTTTGTTGTTGGATTTTACCTTCATACTTTTGGTGACGGCGATCCTTGAAGTTGATGAGTTAACTATCATCCTTTTGATGGTAGCCTTGCTATTATACCCTCGGTAATGGGAAGCTTTATCATAATAACCATCATCCTTTTGGTGACGGACATCATCCTGTTGGTGATGAAAATCTTTGAATTTTATTGTGTCCAACTATCCCCTTTTGGTGACAGCAAGTTTGGTTATTAATCTTACCATCATCTTTTTGGTGATGGCCACCTTTGAAGCTTGGTTTATCCATCATCCTTTTGGTGATGACAATCCCATAAATCATAGTGAATTACTATCATCCTTTTGGTGATGGCAATTAATTCTACTGTCATCCTTTTGGTGCCAGAAAACCTGTTCGGTTTTTGTCCTTATATCAACAAACTACCTTTGCAAGATTTGAATGTTGACTCGACGGTTGACATTGATTTGGCATTCTACCCCTAATACCTGGATGTTGTTAGAACTCATTAAATTTTCTTTATGCATTTCTCCATTACATTTCAAAGGACAATATTTGGGTCTTTTCGTATTTAATTACCTTCCACCACAAATGTATGAAGACGATTGTCATTCTTACCTTCTAGTTCAAGTTAATTAAATAGGGGCAGTTGTCATACCCCAATTTTGTCCAGGCATTTTTAAATTTTCATAAATTTGATTTCATTTTTCATTTGCATCATATGCACAACACGACATACATTTCATCATTAATAATATCAGTCGGAATAAATTATTGAAAATACAGACAAATTGGTTAAACCCTTCCTCGAGCACATGCAAAATCAGCGGGTAAAAAGTTTCGAAATCTAGCTTACAGACGTCAGTATTATTAATCTACGGTTCACGTAGTTTAATCGGATATGCTCATTATATTTTTCGACGACTTCTTCAGCTGCATTTTAATTTGTCTGAGCCTTTTAACTGGTGAAAATTTATTTCAGAATTCGAAGAAACGCTGTATTTTTTCAATAAGTATATTTTGTACTGATCATTTTAGTGCGTCCGATTTAATTTTTCAAGTAAATTATTTTGCCCGACTTTTATGCATATTTAATCGTTTTAATTTTACTCTTTCGCCAAAATGGTCAAATTAAATAAATAGAAATTCTCATGTCCTCATTTTATTTTTATCACATTCATTTTAAAAATTGTGAATTATATTTGATTTAATTGATCTAAATTATTTTAAATCAATTAACTCATTTAGAAAGGGTAATGTTGACATCTTTAAAATTAGTTGGCATTTGTGTTTCTTTAATTTAATCCCGGTCGTTAAATCGAGATTAATCAAGGGTTTGTAATAAACTATCCATGTGTGTGTGTGTCTACCAATCATAAATAATCAAAATAATAATACTATGAATTTTAAAAAATAAGGAGAAGTGGATTTCTCAATAGTGAGGGACGGGTGGCCACAGAAGAAAACAGCTGGCAATGAAAGATTGAAAGGAGGGATTTCCAACGGTACAAAAGAAAAGGGAATTAAGAAAGATCAAAAAAGAAAAATCTCTCTTTCTTCAATAAACCTGCCACGCGCGGACAGCTGGCCTAGGGGGAAAGGAAAGACCTCACTCTTCTCTCACAATACCTCCACTCACTATCCATTCGGTCTCTCTCTCTCTCACGTTAAAAAGCAAAAGCAGAAAGAAAAAGAAAGAGGGGAACGATCTCCAATGACACCTCACTCACCTTCAACACTCACCTAACCTTCACTTTCCTCTCACAATCTCTCTGGACAAAAAGAATATAGAAAAAGAAAAATTTTGGATTGGCTTTTGGATTTTTCGTTTTTTTAAGACGACGCTACTGTTCATCGTCTTCTCCACACACTCCTCCGCCTCCCGTCTTCATCTAATCACGGCGGATTAACCCTCACACAAACCCTTAATAACCATCCGCCATCACTCTCCGACCACCGATCTATCCACCTCCGCACCAGCCCAGATCGTCGCCGCGCCAACATCCATCACCGTCCAAACTAACCTTCTTCTACCTCTACTCCTCACCAATCTCTCTGATCTGCAGCCGTTTCATTCATCGTTCATATCGTCGGTGAACACCGATACTCCCTCAAATCCACCGGACAACACAACTCCTCCTTCAAAATCTCCCTCCGTTGTCCACCGACAACAACATTCATCTCCGTCAATCGCGAACTTGCTCCAACCACAAGCAACTCACCACCGTTTTCTTCAACTTCCACCGGCGAGACTTCCTCCAACTATCATCTTCTTTCGCGTAAACCACAAACAACTCACCACCGTTTTCTTCAACTTCCACCGGCGAGACTTCGTCCAACCGTCATCTTCTTTCGCGTAAACCACAAACAACTCACCCATCATCCAAAGCATTCCGGCGACGACTTCTCCAACACCACACCATACAACCTCCGCCAAGACCGTCGCGCCACCATTGTTTTGGTCGTTGTATCTCCTTGAAGGTGCGCGAGCAAGGGGTAAGGGAATGATTGTCCTGCTGTTTCTTTTTTTACTTTCAATGAGGCGCGAGAGGAAGAGGGTATGATCCTCTTAATTTTATTTTATTTTAAAGCACATTTTCACATGTCATAATACTGTAGGCTTTTGTTTCACATTTGGAATAAAGAAAATAAAATTGTTTTACATTTGGAATAAAGAAAATGAATAAGGGAGATGTTTTTATCATGCAGCAAAAGCGTTGTTTTCTTTCCCCCTTGTTAACTTCTTTTATATTATTATTAGCATCATTATTATTGTTAGATTAAGTTTTGGATGGGCTTTTGGGCCTGTGTGTGGTTATATTTTCAAATCTGGTCTCTAAACCCCATATTCATAGTTGCACCTCTTATATGTTATAAGTGTTCCATGGCCTTTGTAAAATGAATTATAGACTATTTTTGTTTTCATTTCGATTAGTGACAATTTGGTTTGTAATAATAATAACATGTGTGGTTGTTGCTATTTGGTTACCGTTTGCTTTTGTTGCTTTAATCGGATATTAATAAGTGGATTCGACAATTTCATGTCGGTTTACCGCCAAACTTCAATAAATTAATTGTACATTTTCACCACATTATGATTTTGCATATGACATTAATTCTATGGTCATCACGTATAAACCGTTTTTTTGAGCACATTATCAATTTAGATTGACATTTTTACTTATTCCATTTCCATTCTAATCAAATTAATCAATTAATTAAATTTTGTCAATTAAGTTAATTAATTTTAATCAACCTGATCATTTGATTTAGTTAAATAATTTTTATATTTAATTTTAATTAATTCAATTAATCAACTTAACCGGCTTTAATCAATTAATTTTGTTAATAAGAAAAATGGACCGACTTATCTCATCATCAATTCATAATCCTTTCAAACCAATTCAATTTCATTATCAATCCGAACCAATTTCAAAAACACAAATCACACAATTCTTGATTTAACATCAAGCTCACTTTCAAAACAAACCCTTTGTAAGTCGATTGCTCTTGCATCGCCATCAACCTCGCATGTAAATAATTTCACTAATACTCCGTACAAATTCAAACCATTTTCTAAACAATTTAACTTTTAAAGAATTTTCTCTTTTAACGTAAACTTGGGATGAAAAGGATATAGGAAGCGTTCGCTTCGCCATTTCTCAAGTATTCGAATGATTGGCGCACGCCATATTACTCGAATTCTTGTCACCCGATTAAAATCTCAACCACCACAATATTCAAATCATTTCTCTTAAATCAATACAAATTCTAAACCCTTTTAATTCTAAACCTCGGATAATAAAAGGATGGGAGGCGTTCGCCTCACCATCCCACGGACAATAAAATGATTGGCGTACGCTATATTGCTCGAATTGTCGGCTTCCAATCAAAACGCAATCGTATAAATTCAAATCACCTTTTATATCAAACACAACTTCACAAAAATAAACTTTATAACTTAACCTTCAATTGAAAAAGAATGGGAGGCGTTCGCCTCACTATCCTTTGATTATTCGAACGAGTGGCGCACGCCACATTGCTTAAATCACCGACTCTCAATTAAAACCTGCAAATTCAAATTCAAATTATTTTCCCGAATTAATACAACATCTAAGAACATTTATTTTTATAAATTAAATATCGGATGACAAAATATAGGAGGCGTTCGCCTCACCATCTCTCGCATAATTGAATGATTGGCGTTCGCCATATTGCTCAAATTATCGACTTCCGATTAAAACACGCTAAATAAACTTGGATAAAGGAACGAGTGGTGCACGCCTTATTATTCCTTGAGTAAGCAAGTGGGAGACGTACGCTTCACTACCGTGCATATTCAAATTCCGCAAACAAACTTTCAATAATAATTTAAACGAAAAAGGAGTAGGAGGCGTTCGCCTTATTATTCCTCGAAAGAATCAAACGATTGGTGTGCACCATATTGCTCAATCTTTTGTCGTTCTTCTAAAACATCTCAAACACATTAAACCCAATTTTCTCGCCCCCGTGCGATCTAAACAAACCAAACAAAACATCAAACATGTCAACTCAACTTGTCACTCCCCGTGTGACCAAAACTCTTTTCATAAAGAACATTGTTAATCCTTTCTAACGCGCACAACAAACTAGTGCTTAAGCCTCCGCCGAGAGTAGACAAGCCAACGTTTAGCCTTTAGAACGCGATCTAAACAGTCGTTCATAAAAAACCCCAACAAACCGTAGTCTCCCGAACTACGAACGCTCTGATTTCCTTATTGCACCATAAGTATACGTAGGCAGGAGATTGATGTATCTTCGCGAGCACACTAATAAAAACCCTCCCTTTTTCCCCTTCTGAGGTTCTCATCCATCTCTTTTCAATATTTTAAATTACTCGAAGAAAGCGAATAACATTCAACTAAAATTCAAATAGGAAACTGGACTAAAAGGTTCCCGTTGAGTACAATGGACATGAGAGGTGCTAATACCTTCCCCTTGTGTAATCGACTCCTGAACCCGAATATGGTTGCGACGACCATTATTCTATTTTCTGAAAGGTTTTATCGATATTTTCCTATTCCTTCATTGGAATAAATAAAGTTCGATGGCGACTCTGTTCGAACAAACATTTTCCGCGTCCATCGCGAGGGATCGCATTTTTTCGAGGTGCGACAAAAACCATTTGGGATTTTTCCTCCAAGATCAAGGTTGGATTTGGGGGATTTTGCACAAGTATTTGCATTTGGATTCAGCCGTGTGAAAGCTTTAAAGAATGGGGGTTCTGTCAAAAGAGTAGCGTTAAATGGAGGATCATTTGGAAGACTTGGGATAAGATTTCGCAACGAGGATTTAACCGATTGAAAGCTTCAAAGAAAAGATTTTCTATCAAAGGAGTGGCGGTAACCCGAGGATCAAATTGGAAGTCTTGTGTTACTTT